>NW_025765058.1:0-278462 GCF_003918875.1 Haliotis rubra
AAAATAAAAAGAAAGGAAAAATATTTAGCCCTAGTGGTTAAAGCGTTCGCTCGTCACGACCGGGTTCAATTCCCCACATGGGTACAATGTGTGAAGTCCGTTTCCGGTATTGATATTCCTGGAATATTGCTAAAAGCGGCGTAAAACTAAACTCACTCACTCATTTCAGGATAAAAAAGCGAAAGTGTAAGTACAAAGTCCTACGGATGCCTTTTAGGTCCATTCGGATATTGTTTTGTTTGTTTGTTTAAATTTCAAGAAGTAATAGTCACAAGATGTTTGACAAAACTTCGTTGTAATGTACATGATTTTAATGTTAATTCGTATAGATACTCCAAAAACTATGAAAGTGCGTTTTGTATAATTGTAGTTCCTGTGTGACTGAACTAGAAGATGAATTCCATGTTACATTAGTATGTCCTCTTTATAATGAGTATCGTGCTAAATATTTACCGGAATACTGTCGTAATTACTCTCATGTCCAAATGTTTATTGAATTGATGAGTATCTATACGAATTAACATTAAAATCATGTACATTACAACGAAGTTTTGTCAAACATCTTGTGACTATTACTTCTTGAAATTTAAACAAACAAACAAAACAATATCCGAATGGACCTAAAAGGCATCCGTAGGACTTTGTACTTACACTTTCGCTTTTTTATCCTGAAATGAGTGAGTGAGTTTAGTTTTACGCCGCTTTTAGCAATATTCCAGGAATATCAATACCGGAAACGGACTTCACACATTGTACCCATGTGGGGAATTGAACCCGGTCGTGACGAGCGAACGCTTTAACCACTAGGCTAAATATTTTTCCTTTCTTTTTTATTTTTCAAGGGGGAGGAAGGAAGTCATAGATATTAAATATAAACAAGTCCAGATAAATTTACATTGGGGTTACGAATAAATACAGTTTGTTCATTTTAGATAAAATGTTGTTCTGAAAGTATTTGATCTTTTCTCCTTTTTTCTTAATTTTTCAAAGGAGGGAAGTAAAAGATTTTGCCTTTTAATATATTTTTTGAAAACTTTGGGTGTTTATAAATTGTTGAGGTGACTATTGAGGGGGGAAACATCTATCGCGATAGGGATAGTCTAGTGCGACCAACTACATTGCAATAGTTTTTGCTCCTTGAATTGTCTCATTTGTAGTCATTTCCCAAATGAATGTATAGTTTATTTACCATAAAACAAGTTGAAGTAGTTTCAGTCTCTATAAAACACTGACAAGAAACTTGAAACCCAGATCAGGTAAACAGTTAAAACATAAACTCATTGAATCTGCACGTCTGCGCCCAAACAAAAAAAAATAATACAAAATAACATCAATATATAATAAAATATAGTCAATCTATCTATCGATAGTCACACATACTATCGATGCATCGATAGTTTTTCGTTTCTACCGATTGCTATCGGAGACTCAACAATTGCAACCCATCAATAGTTCGATATATCGTAACAGATATATCGTAATAAATTGCTGACTGAAAACTAACACAAGTGCCCCTTATGTTAAGAGCAGTTGTTCCTTTGTGACGTCAGTATTGTGTATTGTGACACAACACAGTCAGCTCTGACAAGGCGACGATCTGTTACCAACACCGCATGTCCCCTTACTCGCTACACTGTGTATCTGGTTTCATTCAGTATGTATTGCAGTGTGCTGTCACAATCAGTTGCAAGTTTATTGCTGTTTACAACTGCAGCACGTGCACTTGGCTGACATCGGTGTCAGTACGGATGAAACATATGCCCAATAGTCGTGCACTCGGTAACATCAGAAGAGAAGAATATAATAGGTTGCACTACCACGTTCTTACGCAAATTTACTCGATCTGTGTTAGGATCGCAAATGCCAGATAGATACACAATTTATACATACTACAGCTTTTTTTTGTTAATTGATGAACGAATAACTAAATAACTAACTAACTAAATAAATAAGTGTGAGTAGGGTGTTGTGCCGCTTTCAGGGAAACTCCAGGACTATCACGACGAGGGACACCAGAACTGGGCTTCACACATTGTACCCATATGGGGAATTGAACCCGGGTCTTGACGAGCAAACGCTTTAACTACTAGGCTATACCATCGATCCAAATAAATAAATAAATAAATAAATAAATAAATAAATAAATAAATAAATAAATAAATAAATAAATAAATAAATAAATAAATAAATAAATAAATAAATAAATAAATAAATAAATAAATAAATAAATAAATAAATAAATAAATAAATAAATAAATAAATAAATAAATAAATAAATAAAATAAATAAATAAATAAATAAATATCGATCGATACATCTTTACCGTTATGTTTGAATTCAGTACTTATTTAACTTGTAAACAGACGTTGTATATATGTGTCCATATATAGATAGAAATAGCACTGGCTTCAGTGGTCAAACATTACTATGGATTGATAACAATAGGGAAATTCGGACAAGGGAGTTAAATACAAAGCCGCATTAATTAATATCATTTTCATTTTCTTCCTGCTCCATTATTTCAAACGATTGCGTTTAAAACTTACATCGGTATTTTATTTGTTTTCAAGTATTATATTTTCGCTACATTTTTACTTCTGTGTAAACATATTGATTCGTGAAAATGGTTACAAACTTCGGATAAATTGTTCAAGGAATTTTCAACCTGAAACGTGGTATATAGGTTTTTAAATTCTGACACATGCCCTTTTTCGCTGCGATATAGTACTTAATTATATGTCAAAGCTGTTTATTTGAGTTATCATAAAATTCTTATGTTGAGTTGTACATATCCGAGATGCTTGGGAGTGTCTTCCCTGCTATGCTCCGTACATGTGGAGAAGTTGATACCAGCTTCAAGCATTTCCGGTCGTGACGTCATAAGATCCGCCATATTGCCCGAGCGAGGGTGTGCCAAAGTTTGGCCGGTTACGAGAAAAACATCGGGTAAGATTCCTTTATCTATAATTATTGAATATTGATCATAGTTTCAGTATATCCCTACAAGATGTCCCTTCGTGCTCAGATTATTTAAAATGCGCGTGCATGTGTACAATGGACGAAAGCGTTGTTGAAATATGCAGGTGGGGAGGGATTGCTTCCCTTGACAGGCTTGAGTCTCGTATCGCCAAGTATGGGCAATTTACAGGGAAAGCTCGACCGATTAGCGCTTTTGTTGAAATCGTAATTTTCATAGCTGTTAGTCCCAGGCTTCGACTTTTCGGTCATAACAATAAAGATAATTGGCTATGGACTCGTTATTAAGAGGTCAAACACATCTCTCAAATCTGGCCCTCGAAAGATAAGATTTCATCTTTTGACATTTGACTCAAGTTGGGTGCCAGATTTTGCAAGCCTACTTCCTCCTTCATAGGCGCGATCATGTAGGCGTGATGTCTATCCTTGTATCCTGCGTTGTAAATAATCTTTGTGTGGATCTATAGGTTGTTGATATTGTCACTCGCTCGAATCACAATGTAAACAAATTGTCCTGAGCGAATTCAGCTTATCAGCAAATAACGGACATAGTTTTTCCCCATTTTAAGCGACCACTCATGACGTAGTAAAGGATATCTGTTGGTGACAGAAGCAGAAGTTTTGCATAAAACATACAACATTTCTGTTGGATATATTGATCAAGAGAAACTCAGTTACATAATATTTACCCATAAGCAATGCAGCCCCCCCCCTCCCCACACACACACACACACACCCAACACACACACCCGACCTACCCACCTAATAAGGTACTTTTTTATTGGTCTACTACTGATTAAATATGACCGAGTTTCACCCTTCAAGTAGATGGTGAATGCCTGACCCAGAAATGAGTTAATCTTCAGTATCACTGCCAGGAAGACGATTCTATGCTTCATTGTGTAAGCCTTACCAATTAATTTACCTTGTTATCACAGCTAATGAAGCATTATCACAAAGTTATCACAACCAAGGCTTGCTTACCATGCAATTTCTAACCCAGAGATTGTGGAGCTGGGTCCCCACCCTAAAGCACGAGAGTAATTGTGTGAAGCAGAATATTACAGTAGAAAGTACTGGCATGGCAGAAGTTTTGTGCTTGTGTTGAGGGTATCTTCTTGCCTTGTTTCTAAAGTTAGTGGTTTAATTATACGACAGCTCTGTATTATGTTGTGACACGAGGACTCTGATACTATTCCTTGACACATTGCATTACAGTGGTTAAAATGAGAAGATGATAAACGAATCTGTTCAAGAACCAGATGTCACAGACTGTGTTGTATTTCCCTCTAGGCTATTAGTACCAGATTCTCCACAGTGACCCCTAGCAGTAATGCCCAACATTATTCTATCCTCGCTGAGATTTCAAAACAAATTATTGAGGGTTGTGAGTCACACCCAAAAAGGGAAATAATATGTGGTTATGAAGTAAAAGTATGGTCTGAGGATATGAATTGTGTTGCATCCATTGGGGTAGATATCATGGGCCTACTGTTTGGAGAAACCTCTACTTACAGTTAGGGTTTTACCTCAACTCACAAACCCGTGGAGGTCCGGGTTAGAATGAACCTTCAGTAACCCATGCTTGTCGTAAGAAACGACTAAGGGGATCGGGTGGTCAGGCTCGCTGGCTTGGTGGACACGTCATCGGTTCCCAATTGAGCAGATCGTTGCTTATGCTGTTGATCACTGGATTGTTTGGTCCAGACTGGATTATTTACAGACCGCTGCCATAAAGCTGGAATATTGCTTAGTGCGGCGTAAAGCTAAACTCACTCACTCACAAACACAGGGGACCTGGGTATCCCCAATTATTACTTTGAAGGGTCCTTGCTGGTACTATGAGGGTCCAGTGAAGTACTGACATTGTGTGATGCTCCGTATTACTTCAGAGCCTGAAATGAATCAGTGATCATGTGGACGGGGTCTGATTGGTGAAATAACACACACAGATAACTACTCTTAAAGCACTGTAGGTACTCTCTTGGTATTTTTGTGCATCTCTCTGTGTTCATTCTCGGCGTTTGTGCGTACTGGACGTAAAACCATGGACTCATCTGCTAACCGGGACGTAATATGCAAAGTAATGTATCAGGACATAAATTGTGTTGCATTCATAATTGTGGTTAAGCCTCTACTTATAGCTTAAGTTTGGTAATGTGATGAGGATTCTGGCTTTGATTGAAGAAGAAGTGCCATGTATTCACTTGTCAGTGTTTTCTAAATGACGCCCATTGCCATGGTTAGGAAAACACAGGGCAACTGGACAAAAGAAAAGGAGTTCGATCTGCGTCATCACTATTTATTCTCTAATGGCCTTTGCTCTTGTGCACACCAGGAACCTGTATGGGTTTGAAACTGTGCATTATGTGATGATTGATTGCTGCTTGTACTATCAACCATTGGTTTGCTATATGATACTCTACTGTATGTCTTCATGCCTTTGTAGCCTGTGAAGGTCTGGTTTAGAATTGGCCTCCACCGACCCATGCTTGTCGAAAGAGGCAACTAATCGTGTGGTCAGGCTCGTTGGCTTAGTTGACACATGTCATCGGTTGCGCAGATCGACGCTCATGCTGTTGATCTCTGGATTGTCTGGTCCAGACTCGATTATTTACACACCACCACCATATAGCTGGAATATTGCAGAGTGCGGCGTTAAATTAAACTCACTCACTCATGCCTTTGTAGGGTTTGTGGGGTAGTCAAAGTGGTTTCAGCGTCCGCTCGTCACGACAAAGACCCAGGTTTGATTCCCCACGTGGGTACAATGTGTGAAGCCCATTTCTGGTGTCCCCCGCTGTCATATTGCTGGAATATTGCTAAAAACGGCACAAAACAATACTCACTCACTCATGCTTTTGTGAGTTTTGCTGACTCAGGCTGTTGTGTAAAATTAGGAACATTAAGTTTAAAACTACTCAGTATTGGAGCCATAGCAACAGCCGGCAGATAATGGAGTCTGGACAAGACAATCCAGTGATCGATATTACAATAACTTTTCAGGCAGTTGGCTTTCAGTGGCAGGTAGTCAACATTTCGTAAGTGTAACAAATAGGGCTGTAACGAATACACTATGTTGCGAATATGATACGTATCACGAATATTGGGTACCGAATACGAATAATTATTCACGACTACAATATTGTAGTTAAGTGACTGATGCACAATATTGAATGCCCATGTTGACAGTGCTAATTTGCCGCAGCAATAACCAGTCATCTCATGACACTCAAATTTGGTATGTAATAGTTATAGATGACAGTACCATGTGCGGCCTTGGCAAACTAACATGACTGGCGCTACTACAAGGCTAGTACATAATGCATTCTTGCATATCTCACTTTGAAAAAGGACATAAGGGTTCAAGTAAAACACACTCCCTTAAAAATCGTAAATATTCATGAATATTCGGTTCTGATGACCACGAATAACGAATTGAATTCATGAAGGGCTACGGTTCGATTCACCGAATATGCCAGTGAATCGTTACAGCCTTAGTAACAAACAGGATTCAGGAACTTATTCTAGAAGGTCATGGGAGGGGTCACTGAGATGACTGACATGGACGAGTGGTTCACATGTCACCTGTTGACTGTCTGTACCTCCAGGGTGGAGACTCCAGTTATGATTGACAGTTGCTGATATCTACAACCTATCAATCATAGCCAGCAATCAGGAAGTAATGAGACTAGGAAGAGGATGTCCATGTGTGTATTCTTGGGGATTCAGTAAGTCATCGACCAGCTCAGATTGTTGAACAACTTCAGTCAATGTCTTTGGCCCAGTAATCCTAGCTAATAATGGCTCCTACAGGGCACCAGGTAAGGGCCGTATGCATGATACGGTTGGAAATAATTTAGAAAACGTAGCAGATATGCACCACAACAATGGTGTACGGTCTTAGAATTATTTACAGACGTATTTATCTGAAAAAAGTATTGTATTATTGTTTATTGACCTGTTTACACAAGAGTAGCAATGTTGTGGTGCATATACGAAACGAAACACAAGATTACTGATACATCATTAAATTCCAGTCAGTACTTTAAATGTACTCTTAAGATTTTCCGGTACTCCTATATTGAAAAAATAAGGAGTACATACTCCTGCTGTTGAAAATTTATCTGGAGCCCTGCTCTTATATTAATAGACCCGTAGAGATTTGGTTTCGAATTGGTCTTCAGTAACCCATGCTTGTTGTAAGAGGCGACTTACGGGATTGGGTGGTCAGGCTCTCTAACTTGGTTGACACATGTCATCGTATCCCAATTGCATAGATCGATGCTCCTGATCACTGGATTGTCTGTCCAGACTTGATTTTTTTACATGGCTGTTATATTGCTGAGTGCGGTGTTAAGAACCAACCACCCTAAGAATAACACTGTGTACGCCACACAGAAATGTATGGAAGGAAATGGATGCAGAAAAATACATGTACATGGACACAAAATAATATTCACCGTTCAAAATTTGTGACAAGAAATATGAAGTTCATGTAATTAAAGTAATCATTAAACCTAAGTCCTTTCAGTACAGTCTGCTACGGCATCATTTCATGACTTTACAGGACCCATGTTTTTCACGTATGGACCCTAATTTTGTTGGTCAAGGTAGATCGCTGCTGTGTGACTTCAAGTGCTTGTCTGAAGTTAAGGGTCTAGAAACATTTGGTTCAGTCAAGGAAACCCAAGTTATGATTTTCCCCCAGAGAACATAGGGAGTAGACTTTGGAAGATGTTCGGCACAGAAATGAAAACTTCATTGCTGGTAGGCATGTTTTGTCATTTTTGATCAGAAACATTGTAAGAGCAGAGTAACAGGATTAGGGTGTCGTACAAAACAACCTTAGAACTAGTCTTAGCACTAAGATTGTTTTGTACAACGTCACCCTGTTGTCCTTATAACCTGAAGCTACTGTATCATTTCTGGTGTCCCCTGTTGTGATATTGCTGGATAATTTTTAAACTCACTCACTCTGCCATATAGCCTGGATAAAAGTGCTGCTGTAGCCAGACAGTGTGCATGTTCTGTTATGATAGTGATGTTGTATAACTCCACCATGTCCACACTCAGCGATATTCCACCTAGATGACAGCTGTCTGTCAATAATGGAGTCTCTGCCAGACGATCCCAACCTCCAGGGATCACCAGTTGCCTCTAATGATTGTTACCACTGGATTTTCCAGCCTAAACAGGTTGAAGCTGTTCCCGTGACTTGGAATGTGTGCCATAAAACAACATTTGCTCTAATTACCTGCAATAACCTGGGATTAATGATAATAATATGGTTACTTATATACCGCTGAACTCCGCCACAGGAACACTTATATACCGCTGAACTCCGCCACAGGAACACTTATATACCGCTGAACTCCGCCACAGGAACACTTATATACCGCTGAACTCCGCCACATGAACACTTATATACCACTGAACGCCACCACAGGAACACTTATATACCGCTGAACGCCACCACAGGAACACTTATATACCGCTGAACTCTGTCACAGGAACACTTATATACAGCTGAACGCCGCCACAGGAACACTTATATACCGCTGAACTCCGCCACAGGAACACTTATATACCGCTGAACTCCGCCACAGGAACACTTATATACCCCTGAACTCCACCACAGGAACACTTATATACCCCTGAACTCCACCACAGGAACACTTATATACCGCTGAACTCTACCACAGGAACACTTATATACCGCTGAACTCCATCACAGGAACACTTATATACCCCTGAACTCCGCCACAGGAACACTTATATAACGCTGAACTCCGCCACAGGAACACTTATATACCGCTACAGGAACACACTCAAAGCGCATACAACATGATGGACATTATTACCCCAGATAACCCAAGCTGTCTGTGTGGAGCTAGACGGTAAGTAGTCATGTGATTTATACCACCGGGTAACCATTTTCTGCTAGGTGAACAGAGGCAATTTTGAACAAACTCATGCTTAACTTCAACTGATTTGTGACCTGCACTTTATGCACAGGACCACACAGTACCATATCATGTGGACGTCCTCAGTGGCAGATAATTGATGCCAAATCTACAGCAATCATCAGTGTAACTTGTGAGGCTTGAATTAAAAATGTCTAAATACTTATAAAAATTGAACTTGGTGAACAATGTGTGGCTTGGCAGACCTGGTTGAGGTGATCTGTATTCTGCTGGTTCTAGGATTGAAGAAAGGAGAAAGAGGCTTCATTTGACAGGATTATACCAGGGTTTTATGCGATACAGTAATATGTGTCCAGGACGCACAAACTGGACAGAGAAAAAGTATATATTTTGCACCGAGGGATGCACAATAATATTCATGGTCACAAACTCGTGAATACAAGCTGAGAAGCAGATAGTTATTAATGTACACTTGAATGACAACAATTTATTGATATCCATAAATTCCCCTTTAATGTGCATCGCTTCTAAATGCCGTTCAAATGCTTTTAGAGATACACCGTATGAAAGGAACTGTTGGTGTCAGGAGGTGTAAGTAACCTTTGGAGTCCAGGGGAAGCGGTGCAAGTAACCGTTGGTGTCTAGGGGCAAAGGTACCTTTGGTGTCTAGGGGCAAAAGTAACCGTTGGTGTCTAGGGGCAAAAGTAACCGTTGGTGTCTAGGGGCAAAAGTAACCGTTGGTGTCTAGGGGCAAAAGTAACCTTTGGTGTCAAAGGGCAAAAGTAACCGTTGGTAGAGGTGTTCATTCATAATACCCACTCCAAATAATTACAGTGGGTACAGTACCCACATGAGCTAAATCTTATCTGGAGCTCTGTTTTGATGTCAAGATCTGTGGTTTTAGGGTGAGTGAGTTTAGTTTTACGCCGCTTTTAGCAATATTCCAGCAATATCACGGCAGGGGACACCAGAAATGAGCTTCACACATTGTGCCCATCTGGGGAATCGAACCCAGATCTTCAGTGTGACGAGTGAACACATCAACCACTAGGCTACCCCACCGCCCCCTTAGGGTTGGAAGTTCTTCAGATTGAAATACTGTAACAGCTGAATTTAAAGACCCTGACCACTTCAGTATGAAGACCGGTTAATCCTGATGGCGTGGCTATATCTGGTGACAGATTACAGCATTGTGTTGTTGTTTGTGTGTCAACACGATGTGAGTCTATGTCACCAAGTGCAGCATCATGTCATGTCCAGAGTTGCCGTCCGCTCAGTTCAGACTGGTTGTTGATGTTAGACTTTAGGAGAAAACTGATGTCCCATTTTCTGCATACAAAATTGCAAAAAAACATGTGACTGTAATGATAGTGATGATGATGATGATGATGATGATGATGATGATGATGATGATGATGATGAGATGGATCTTAGTTTTGTATTTTAGTTAAATCCATAATGAAGACCAATGCCAGTGATAATGAAATGCTAATTTCAGGATTTCTGCAGCTTTGTGCCTGCAGGCAAGAAGTAAATCTCCAGTTCTAATGGCTTTCCACATTGTGTTATCATAATGACAAATATTGATTAAAACATGTTGCTTAAAACTCCGGGTTTCAATGAATTTCTTCAATGGTCTTTTCTGGGCAATTTTGACAACAGGGCTGAGAATTTCCCGGATAGAATCATTGCAGGTAAAAGGCTAATCTGTCCAATTGTAGAAATCAGAGGATTAAGAAGAAGTGAGCTTGAAATTAAAGAAAACCATGATTGCTTCATTTCAAAGCTAGTTCCAAATCAATACATTAAGTGCCTGTTAGGAAGAGTGGATGTAAGGGAGATAACTCTCATCCTCCATGTTGCCCAAGAACTGTATTGCATAACTGCACAGTAATTACCCATCAATCAGCTGTCGGACACACACGTCATTAGACAGATGGTGGCAACAGTTTTGGAATCACCTCTGCTAGGTTTATGTAAGAATGGTTAGGACCTTGTATTGGCAAATAAATTGTATTGTGATAAATATATTGTGATACTTGTCTCCACATTGTGATGTATATTGCGATATATTGGGAGCTAAACTGACATCTAGCCATCATTGGGTGACTTTGTGAGAAACCCAGAGGTACAGATAAGCTGCGTATCTGCGTAAATTACGCAAATATTTATGTGAAAACTCAATTCCTATTACGTCTGTTGCGTACAAGTACGCTTGTATTTTTGTAAATACTCAATAAATTTGATTGTACATGCGTACACAGAAAACTATGAAATCTTAGCTTGCGTACCAGTGGATAGATAAAACAACTGAGGTATGTTGAGAGGTTCTATTTCGGCACATGAACACTCAACTAGCAGTCTTTCATATCGTTTCTCATATTACAGATCAAATATAAATAACAAACACTAACATTTAAACTTTATTATATTTATACAATAAATGGAAAATGGAAAAATACCCAATTGATTTTGAATGAGGTGAGTACAATTTGTTTGGTTACTCAAAGGAAAATTAGGTTACCCAATTGAGATGAAGACAAGTGGGTACATAACTCAATGACCCAAAAAGTTATCTGTAGCTCTGAAACCATGGTGACATATGTAGCATTGTATTGGTGTGTGGCCATCCTGTTCTGGTGAAGTGGAACTAGGTTTTAAGGAGGTTTAAAGGAACAAGGCAAATAACCTAATATTCAAAGTTAAAAGAGATTTAAGAGCAAATATCACTCACTCACTCACTCACTCACTCACTCACTCACTCACTCACTCACTCACTCACTCACTCACTCACTCACTCACTCACTCACTCACTCAGAGAGAGAGAGAGCAGATTTTCTAGACTAGCGAAGGGGCTCCTTCGTGGACTCTGACTTTATTACTATCTTTGGACTTTGACAACTTGGCCCAGATGTAAAGTTTTGTCTAATGCTCTGGGTTTTTTTAATATTATAAAGTTAAAATAACTTGACTTTTGATATTACACTATCCTTTATGGATAAAGTAAATGGCTAATGAGCACAAACATTCACCCAAAGGTTCATAGTTTTGTTAGGATGTTATTGGATTCTCTTCACAAGCAGCAGATGCAACAACACAATGAATCAGTTATAAGCCCTATCATGTATATTGATCCAAGTTAATTTCCAGCACTTGAACGATGTGTTATCTCCGTCAGTCATTTCAGTAATATCAAAGGTTTGTGGCGTAATGTGGACGGTTCAAGTCGGCCTGACTGTATGCTTAAACATCCCTGGTGGCATATCGATCATATTGGCTGTTGCATCTTGGGACATCTCCCCAAGAGCAGACGGTATGTGATAACAGCCTGTCATCTCTAGTCTTTGTGTATTGGTCAATGTACTGAATAAACAACACATGAAATGTGGCACTTGTTGTATGGTGCTGGAAGATTGTGTTGACTCTGTGTGTTTGATTTGTCCCTGATTTGTCTAATGATACAGTAGTCATCGGGGAGGTACCTCCATCACATGCAGAGGATGAAGCTAGCAGGTGATTTGGAGCTAGATTTGATCTCTGGAAGATATATTCTGAATAGTAGGGACTAAATGATATTAAAGGTTCCAGGTTTTCGAAGCTAGATTTGATCTGTGCATGGTTGTATTCTGAATGGTAAGGTCTAAATAGTATTCTTGTGTGTTGGGACAAAGGTTCCAGGTTTTTGAAGCTAGATTTGATCTGTGCATGGTTGTATTCTGAATAGTAAGGTCTTAATAGTATTCTTGTGTGTTGGGACAAAGGTGATGGTATTTGAAAACAGATTTGATCTCTGGAAGATAAATTGTGAATATTGATTTAGTAGTATTGTGTGTTGGGACAAAGGTGAGAGGTATTTGGAGCTAGATTTGGTCTGTGGAAGGCTATGTTCTGAATAATGACTGAATAATATTCTGGTGTTTTGGGGACAGGCATGGTATTTGGGATAAGGTTTGATCTCTTGAAGGCTATATTCTGAATAGTAAGGACTAAATAGTGTTTTTATGATTTTGGACAAGGGTGCAAGGTATGAGGGTAAAGATTTGATATGTGGAAGGTTGTATTCTGAATAATGACAGAATAGTATTCTTGTGTGTTGGGACAAGGGTTCCAGGTTTTTTCAGGGCTAGATATTTGATCTCTGAAAGGTTATATTCTGAATAATGCCTGAATAGTATTGCTATGTTTTAAAACTAAGGTGTGGGGGGTATTTGGGACCAGATTTTGTCTCTGGAAGCTGTACTCTAATCATAAGGATTGGATAGTAACTTTGTGTTTTGGGACAAAGATGGCAGGGTATTTGGGACCAGATTTTATCTCTGGAAGCTGTGCTCTAATCATAAGGATTGGATAGTATCCTTGTGTGTTGGGACAAAGATGGCAGGGTGTTTGGGACCAGATTTTGTCTCTGGAAGCTGTGCTCTAATCATAAGGATTGGAAAGTATCCTTGTGTGTTGGGACAAAGATGGCAGGGTGTTTGGGACCAGATTTTGTCTCTGGAAGCTGTGCTCTAATCATAAGGATTGGAAAGTATCCTTGTGTGTTGGGAGGGTGTTTGGGACCAGATTTTGTCTCTGGAAGCTGTACTCTAATCATAAAGATTGGATAGTAACTTTGTGTTCATGGACAAAGATGGCAGGGTGTTTGGGACCAGATTTGATCTCTGGAAGCTATGCTCTAATCATAAGGATTGGAAAGTATCCTTGTGTGTTGGGACAAAGATGGCAGGGTGTTTGGGACCAGATTTTGTCTCTGGAAGCTGTGCTCTAATCATAAGGATTGGAAAGTATCCTTGTGTGTTGGGACAAAGATGGCAGGGTGTTTGGGAACAGGACCAGATTTTGTCTCTGGAAGCTGTGCTCTAATCATAAGGATTGGAAAGTATCCTTGTGTGTTGGGAGGGTGTTTGGGACCAGATTTTGTCTCTGGAAGCTGTACTCTAATCATAAAGATTGGATAGTAACTTTGTGTTCATGGACAAAGATGGCAGGGTGTTTGGGACCAGATTTGATCTCTGGAAGCTATGCTCTAATCATAAGGATTGGAAAGTATCCTTGTGTGTTGGGACAAAGATGGCAGGGTGTTTGGGACCAGATTTTGTCTCTGGAAGCTGTGCTCTAATCATAAGGATTGGAAAGTATCCTTGTGTGTTGGGACAAAGCTAACAGGGCAAGTGGTACAGATTGAGACTGTGGAAGGTTATGTTATGAATATTAATGACTGGTGAGCGTCGGTGTTCTGGTGTGTAGGGTGAAGCAAGCATGGGATTTGCATCTAGATTTGATCTCTGAAAGGTTGTAGTGTGAATAGTAATGACACTGACAGAACTTCTGTGTTAGGAGGGAAGTACCAGGGGATTCGGAGCAAGGGCTCCCCAGAATGTTATATTCTCAAAAGAAATGATTGATAAATTGACCAGGACCCTTTTCAACATTAGGCTCAGCTGGGCAAAGTTCCACAAAACCATCATCTAGTGATTCCTTGTTGAAATTAGAGTTATGATTGTTTTAGAACAAGCATCTCTGTTGAGGGGTTCTGGGTTAAGGAGGGGGAGGCAGTGATGGCGGTTCCTGTGCTGCAGCATCGCTGTCGGCCATAAGGAACTAGGGCAACTACATTTGGAGACTATTGGTGCTATTTGACTATATTGATTGTTTGTTGTTTAATGTCATATCAGCAATATTCCAGCTATATGGCGGCAGTCTGTAAATAATCAAGTCTGGACCAGACAATCCAGTGACCAACATCATGAGCAGCGATCTATGCAATTGGGATATGATGACATGATGCACTGGTGCACAAGGAACAAGGGCAACTACTACAACGTCTGTTTGGAGACAACTAAAATGGATGCTGGGAAACAGACATGATGATGATGATGATGATGATGATGATGATGATACTGCTGCTGAAGCTGGAGATGGGAAGGGGATGTATAGTTTGGCATGAAATGCATGTGGACCCGGTCTTTTGTAAATATCTCTTCATCCAATGACCCAATCAATCTCAAACTGTGCAAGTGGATGTTTTGTCAGACGACTTAATCACATTGTAAATCACCGATTTTATGCATTTGTATTAAAGAATCTGTCTATGTAACTGTCAACAAAATGCAGACTGCTGGCAGAGGGAGGGAGCCAATGACCTGTAACAGCGGCAGTGTTGGGTCATAAAGGTAAATGCACGTGCAGTTCATGATAGTTACCTATGCACTGCACAGTGATAGACCGTTTGGATCATTCACATTGACTACTTCTTAGTTCTAGCTGTCATCATGAAAGCTTATTCAGATGATGCTAAACGTTTAATTAGAAATGTGTTGAATGTTTTTTAAAAAGAGAGCAAACGTAGCAAACCAATTTATAAGGATGATGATAAGGTCGGTTGCATCCATCGTAATCGAGTCGTTGCATCCATCGTAATCGAGCTGCATGACAGTAGTTTAATAATAATTGAGTCTGGACCAGACAATCTGATGAAAAACTTGGGTCAGGTAGTTACGGGCACTGATGTGATGATGCCGGGTTCAACAGTTTCAGAAGAAGCAATTCGAGTTCATCGTAGAACATTTCGAGAGTAAGACAGTATTTGTTGATTTGTCCAGTAAGTATGTCGGTGAATTCAACTGTGCAGAGGATAGCTTTGATCCGTTAAGTTGCTTCATCCATCCCCCGAGCCAGATGCAGCAGGGTGCAACCAGTTTGGAAGCTGCTTTCTAGCCTGTTTACAAAAGCAATAAAATTAAACGAGAAAAAATATTAACTGGTTTATATATTTGGAGCGTTTGAATATTTCCCATAATACTTTGCAGGATTGACCAACCGAATGGCTGAAATACTGTCGTGACTGGAATCATGTGATTAACAAGCCTGCTCACAAATAGAGAGAAAAACAGCTCCCGGTACACAATTATCCATTTATGATGGTTGTGATAGTTATCAAATTGAGTATAATAAGGTAATGAGGCCGTAGCGCGGCAAGATGAAGAGAAAGCACCTCATGCTGACGCGTGACATTTGTTGCAAATGTCGAGAGAATTAGGCAGAAATATCAAGCATTTGTTTTAAAGTTCAGTTTTAATGAGTGTATCCGCTGATAGTGAATCATATCTGGATGTGTGTCCTTCAGTACTGAGTACTGGTGGTAGGATTTTGTACTTTGTACTGCTGGTTGCCAGGGAAACGTGTTGCGATTGAGGACAAGTGAAGTTATAGTATAAAAGAGCCCTCACACGAACAAATCTCAACTGTACGAGAGTTGCACCTCTAATGCTTAAATCTAGAGCTGAACAAACAGCTAAACAATATGAGCATTGTTATTTCAGTGGTTAACTTAGGTTTAAAATAGTGTAATTGCTGTGTAAAAGGGAGTTCTAAAGTAGATACAATCACGTCGTCTGTAAATGGGTTTTGGAGCAGAGGGCTCATACAGACCGTCATGCTTGCAAATCAAGTGAAAACTGTTCGATCAAGGAGGCTCAGCTACTAAATACCATTAACTGACCTTATTAACAAAAAGCCTTTGAGCTACGACTGTCGTAAGCCTATGATAAAGTAATGAGTATGATCACCCTAATTCTAAGAACGCTTTGTACAACGCACCCAGGATTTTAATATACTAATTCATTCATTAAAAAGGTTTTGGCTCCGACAGCTCACGATGTAATTCTTTCTTTGGAGAAAATTCTTCATTCTTTCATATTTTCACTAATTTTTGAATTTAGGCAAAAATACTGGTGAATATCAGCCTTTCAGAAATTGCAGATGTTTGGATTTCCTAGTTTTCAAGTCCTTTGGAAAAGTTTGGGCAGAGATTGCAATTCAATAGTGACAGTGGATAATGGAGCTGATTGGTCTGAGATAATTTGCTGTGAACAACTTCGTGTAATCCAGCCCCTGTGTCACTGTGTGGGATGGGTGGTATGCAGAACTAAGATGTACTCTGGTACATGTCGGTGCAAACACATCAAGTTCTTGCACTGAGTAGTTTGGCATCAGTGTGTAGATTTTAGTCCTAGTATTTATTGGTGGGGTAGAATTGGGGTTAAAGTGTCCACAGGTTTGATTCCTCACTTGAGTACAATAAGTGGAGCCGATTTGTGGTGTCCAGGAATATTCCTGAAACCTCACTCACTCATTCACACACACACACACACACACACACACACACACACACACACACACACTCACACTCACACTCACACTCACACTCACACACTCACTCACTCACTCACACACTCACTCACTCACTCACTCACTCACTCAAGGCTTTTGTTTGGTCTCGCTGCAGGATATTAATGCTTCTTCCGGTATTGGTCATTTTCACCCGAACTCAATCATTTACAACATTTAGTAAACAGGCAGTTAAATTACACGGTCAGCCTTAAGACTGGTATCCTTTAACTGCTGCCACATAGCTGGAATGTTGCTGAGAGGGGCTTTATACTAAACTCACTCACTTCAGTATTTAAGAAACTTCAGCAAAGTTGATGGTGAAAACCTTTCTGAAAGCTCCTGTGTGAAACCCTCTGGAATGGTCCAGTACAAGGATGTTCTATTTGTCCATTTCTCTTTTGCTCAAACTTAAACATTTTGGGTCCCTCGATTTAACTACTGCAGGATCAAAACTAACCAATCCCCAGACACATCCAGTCTGGTGCTGATACAGCTTGTATCTCCTGACATGTGTTATCAAACACCTGATATGCAGCACACACCAAGCTGATTCCAGGGTTTATTGTTGCACACATATCTGGTGTCTGGCCAGCATTGATTGGCCTTGATCTGTGGGTCTGATACTCCACCTGTAGCCAGGCAGACAATGCCTCATCTCTACGGTTTGATAATTTCTAGTTAGGAGGGCAAGTAATATTTACTAAAGAAAAGATATTAATTGAACTTAGACTGATCATCTTGAAAGGTTTTTTTTCTTGTTATCATACTGGTCCTGAGATCATGGTTTTTGAAGAATGAACTTGAATATCATTTCCATTTTGTCAGCATGATTCCTCCACTTTGTGACAGGAGCGACCGGTAGTGTGGGATATGCTTTTTGTGAACACCTGGTGTCACCACTGATTTTCAGTAATCCATTTGGGTGGTGGGGTAGCCCAGTGGTTAAAACGTTCTCGCTCGTCACGCCAAAAGCCTGGGTTTGATTCCCCATATGGGTACAATGTGTGAAGCCCATTTCTGATGATATTGCTGGAATATTGCTAAAACTAAAATCCACATAAAACCCAACTCACTTTTGACACAGTGATGATGTCAACCATCCCGTTTGTTGCCTCTTATGACAAGCATTAGTTGCTGAAGACTAAATCTAACCAGCATCTGCATGGGTGGCATTGAGTTTATTGCCAGTTCAGTTTAGAAAGTTATTAATGTAAAATGCCCATCAGACAGAACCCAAGGGGTAAAC
The DNA here is from genome assembly GCF_003918875.1 of Haliotis rubra. Lineage (NCBI taxonomy): Eukaryota > Metazoa > Mollusca > Gastropoda > Lepetellida > Haliotidae > Haliotis > Haliotis rubra. The sequence goes on from NW_025765058.1 coordinate 18,322, forward strand.
ATATGTTGAATAGTCCAAGAAAACTATCAATAACTAATGTGAAGGATAACAGGTTATTCAATGGTTTTAAAAGTTACCGGGGTCCTTTTTGGAAGCTGTAGCAGCAGCCAGGATGGTGAACATTTAAACAATTCCATAACGCTGTCAACCCAGCATGGTTCTGCCAGTTAATGACCAGCCAACATTTGGCGGTAATCGTTTGATTGCAGTCTGGTACTTAATGACGGTATTTACACAAATATTTCATATTGGAGTGTTGTAACATTGTTCAAAGTGTTGCAGATATTATTCTCAAATTTATTCCCGATCAATAAGAATTTCAGACGTTTGGCTTTTATGGAATATTGACCGAAAGAACTACTCTAAAATGCTTGATTGGCTTTGTAAACATAAAATACCCTTGTAATGTTAAAAGAATGGGGGAATTTGGAAATTTGTAATGGCCAGCAGGAATTTGTACTAGTCACAGGCTAGTGGGCTAGTGTGAAGTTCTAATCCTGATTTGTACAGTTGGAACAGTACAAATTGCATGACCAACAGAACAAAAGGGCTGTTAATATTTTAATTTACTTGCATATTCAGTAAATCGAACCGTTTACGTAAATGAATTCGATTCTTTATTCATGATCACTAGAATCAAATATTCATGATTTTTTTTACCATGGTGTACTCTAACTATAGTTCAGGTATCATTTATCAAAATGAGATATGAAAAATGGAATATATCCAAACCAGGATGGAAAACATGGCTCCGAAAATATATTACTATATTTGACAGTGATGTGGTCACTGGTCATTGCTGAGATAAATTAACACTGTCGACATGGTCCAAACATGCAAGGTAAATATTTTGTTATTTCAATGAATATCTTGAATAAATCATGGCTTGTTGCTGGCTTGTTGCTGTATTTGTTGCCCAATGTTCGTGCTATCTGTCATATTCCCCTCATAGTGCATTTCCCCGACTATGCTTGTCGTAAGAGGCGACTAACGGGATCGGGTGGTCAGTTTCGCTGACTTGGTTGACACATGCAGGGCTGGATTTAAGAGATGTTAACCTACTTGCACCAGGTGCAACCTAAGATAAAAACCTAGTTGCACCAGCCAAATTCCAGTTGCACTGCTTTATTGCGATATACATGTAATGAAAGACATATGCTAAATTATTTCGATTTCTTTTCAGAAGTTTCCCACTCAAAAATAGACTTGCACCTGGTGCAAGTTAGACTAATAACTAGGTTGCACCTTGTAATATTGGGTTGCACCAATGCAAGTAACAAAGCACTAAATCGAGCCCTGACATGTCATCGGTTCCCAATTGCGCAGACCGATGCTGATGCTGTTGATCACTGGATTGTCTGGTCCAGACTCGATTATTTACAGACCACCGCCATATAGCTGGGATATTGCTGAGTGCGGCGTAAAACTAAACTCACTCACTCACTCATAGTGCATTTCCCAACAGAACAACCACCGAACTTGAGCAATTGGGAGTTAGTGTTTACTCACTGCCATTTAAAGACAGACCAGAAAGGATATGTATATAATGTCGACCAGTGCAATCCAGTACACCTAGCGTTCAGCAGATGATGATCTCCAGGGCTCGATTTAAAGAAATGAAACCTACTTGCACCCGGTGCAACCTTAGGTAGAAACCTTCTTGCATCAGATAAAAACAGGTTGCACCTGCTGTTCAATATAAAATCTTGTATAAAATATGATGCTTGAGTTTTGGTAATGATAGTTTAGAACATTATAACAAAAGAAATCTGGGACTGATAAGATTAGTTATCTTACTTCCTACAATGTCCTGAACAGTAAGTCCTTCAGTCACTGCTCATACAGTCATCAGAGTCACTCTTCCAAGTCAGTTCCTCATTCTGTTTTCAAGCTGAAGTCTCAAAACTGCTGCAAGTTAGACTAATAACTAGGTTGCTTTTTGTAATATTGGATTGCACCAGTGCAAATAACAAAGCACTAAATCGAGCCCTGATCTCGATAGTCGACATTCATATCCAGTGGTCGAAATATTGCGAAAATTGCCCGGCATGGCCAGTAAATATTAAAATGACACAGATGAAACGTTTTCATGGTGCCTGTCTTTTCAGTATAATTGGAGTCTGTATCTGTGAGTTATAGGGACGAGGGTGTAGAGTTATAGGGGCGAGGGTGTAGAGTTATAGGGGCGAGGGTGTAGAGTTATAGGGGCGACGGTGTAGAGTTATAGGGAAATGAGGGTGTAGAGTTATAGAGAGCTGAGGGTGTAGAGTTATAGGGGGTTATAGGCGAGGTGTAGAGTTATAGAGGCTGAGGGTGTAGAGTTATAGGGGTTATAGAGGTGAGGGTGTAGAGTTATAGAGCGAGGGTGTAGAGTTATAGGGCGAGAGGGGTGTAGAGTTATAGGGGGTTATAGGGTGAGGGTGTAGAGTTATAGGGGCGACGGTGTAGAGTTATAGGGGCGAGAGTGTAGAGTTATAGGGGGTTATAGGGGCGAGGGTGTAGAGTTATAGGGGCGATGGTGTAGCCTGATGGTTAAAGCTTCCGCTCGTCATGCTGAAGACCCGGGTTCGATTCTCCACATGGGCACAATGTGTGAAGCCCATAGCCAGTAAAACCATACTCACTCACTCTATCAGTTATATATTCTCCACACTAAAAGTTAGTCTAGAAAAGGTTCTGAATATATCACGAGGTTTTCTTCAGGTCCAAGATCTTAAACCTTACAGGGCTCCTCAGGGCTCCAGATAAGGGCCGTATCGGCGTATGTACGGATAGAACATATGCATGATACGGTAGGAAATAATTTAGAAACTGTAGCAGTGTACGGTCTTAGAATCATATACAGACGTATTTATCTGAAAAAAAGTATTGTTTTATTGTTTATTGACCTGTTTACACAAGAGTAGCAATGTTGTGGTGCATATATGAAACAAAACACAAGATTACTGATAGTCCATTAGCTTCCATTCAGTACTCTAAATGTACACTTAAGGTTTTCCAGTACTTAATATTGAACAAATAAGGGGTACGTATGTTGAAAAATTATCTGGAGCCCTGGCTCCTTTTCAGTATAATTGGGGCGGTGGGGTAGCCTAGTGGTTAAAGCGTTGGCTCGTCACGCCGAAGACCCGGGTTCGATTCCCCACATGGGCACAATGTGTTAAGCCCATTTCTGGTGTCCCCCGCCGTGATATTGCTGGAATATTGCTAAAAGCGGCGTAAAACTAAACTCAGTCAGTCAGTTTCAGTATAATTAGAGTCTACTTCTACCAGTTGCATATTCTAAATACTAGAAGTAAGTCTAGGAAGAGTTTTGAGTATATTTGAGGGTGGGATTTGTCCACAAGTGCGCAATGCTGCTCTGGTTCATCCTTTTCGTCCCACGTCTATGAATGGTGATCAGATACTGGAGATTTATGGATTTCTGCCAGTTCTCTACTGGAGTTGTGGATTACAATACAGGGTTCGAAATACCGCATATATTAGCGTGCCATGGGCATATATTAGCGTGCCATGGCACGGTAAATACTGAAATGACACGGCTAAAAAACATTTTCCGGGCCCTTATGACACACCTAATTTTGGGGAGACATAACTCACATTTAGTCAATTAATCCCCAAAACAATTATTTTTCTCAAAATTGAATAATGCCCTACATGTTTGAATGCTCATAAACCCATTTCTATATTTAACATAATAACAATAAATTTCAAATGACCATCATCATTGTCATTTATTCTAAAAACATGTGGGCACACTTGATTTCTGAAAGGCATACCTAAAATATTTGTCTGGTGCCCTAAGGCACACTTAGAAAAAAAAGTATTTCTGTCCCTGCAATATATCTGAGGGTGGGACTTGTCCACAAGTGCGCAGTGCTGGCCTGGTTCCTCCTTTTCGTCCCACGTGTATGGATGGTGATCAGATACTGGAGATTTATGGATTTCTGCCTGTTCTCTGCTGGAGTTGTGTATTGGGATTAGGTTTGATATTAACATGGCCTGTTGTTTGTATCAATATTGTGTACTGTATTCCATCAGTGGGAAGTAGATTAAGATTAAACAGAGCATCGTGTGATGGCGCCCCGCGTCCTGCAATTGGACCACAGTGTTCCGTACTCCACAGCAGCGGCATAAACATGGAACATTTATAGCAGAGTTCCCATGGTGATATGGGTTGGAATTGGTCATCATCAGCCTGGTCGTCAGAGGCGACCAAATAGAGTGGTCAGGCTTGCTGAGTAGTGGATTGGGCGTCATTTACCCGATGGTTGGGATCGTTGCTTTCAATATCTATCACTGGATTGTCTGGTCCAAACTCAGGTATTTACAGGTGGTTGTAATAAGGCTGAGTTTGGTGTTATGAGTATTGATGTAATGTGTCATGTTTTGGACTTTTCTAGGAAATTAACTTTGTAAGTTTGAATTCTATAGAGAATATATTCTATATGATAAACATGGCTATTAGCTAGGGCTTGGCTCGAAAAGAAGGAATCATTGGCTGGGATGCGACTTAAACATGGTTATTAGCTAGGGCTTGGCTCGAAAAGAAGGAATCATTGGCTGGGATGTGACTTAAACATGGCTATTAGCTGGCCTTGGCTCGAAAAGAAGGAATCATTGGCTGGGATGTGACTTAAACATGGCTATTAGCTAGGGCTTGGCTCGAAAAGAAGGAATCATTGGCTGGGATGCGACTTAAACATGGTTATTAGCTAGGGCTTGGCTCGAAAAGAAGGAATCATTGGCTGGGATGTGACTTAAACATGGCTATTAGCTGGCCTTGGCTCGAAAAGAAGGAATCAGTGGCTGGGATGCGACTTAAACATGGTTATTAGCTAGGGCTTGGCTCGAAAAGAAGGAATCATTGGCTGGGATGTGACTTAAACATGGCTATTAGCTGGCCTTGGCTCGAAAAGAAGGAATCAGTGGCTAGGGTGTGGCTTAAACATGGCTATTAGCTAGGGCTTGGCTTGAAAAGAAGGAATCATTGGCTGGGACGTGACAAGGTTGTGGCAGCGTTGTCAAGGAAACAACACCCAACAACAATTATCTGCATAAAAGCACGAAGATCCTGTAGATATTGTGAAATATTTCTGCAATTCAGATCATAACATGATTCTCTGTCCAGTATAGTGGGTGCCAGGGGTCCGTAAAAAGTTGAGATTTCCTGTTCCTCAGGAATGTCCCATCACAAACTCGTGGAAGGCAAGTCAATTCCCCTTACAGCACACAGGAATATCTGGTACAGGACCTGTGAAGATCCCGGTTAGAAGTGATCTTCAGTAACCCATGCTTGTCATAAGAGGCGACTAATGGTTAGGCTTGCTGACTTGGTTAACACATGTCATCGGTTCCCACCTGCATAGATTGGTGTTCATGATGTTGTCTGGTCCAGATTCGATGAAGTACAGACTGATGCCATATAGCTGGAATATTGCTGGGTAAGTCGTTAAACAACAGTCAATCAGTCAAAACATATTTAGGAAATTGCTTCAGACATAATAGTTTTGGTAATTTCATCCACATTTGGAAAGCCTTTCTGAGGCCTTGAATGTTATGCCCTTGATCAACAACTGAATTAATATGAGAGCGCACTGATACAACAACACGTTTCAGGAGGTATTTCCAGCACTAGAGTGTTTCCTGATGTTCGCCAGTCAGTCCTGGCTGTGACCTTAGTTTAAAGTCCATCTACATACTTTCCTACCATTAACCCCCTAGAAATGAAAATGAACTGAACTAGTTGTGACCATTAACCTGTTTACAGGCCATTACCATTAGTTGAGGAGGGGTGAGTGTGTACTGGAATGCCATTTCTTGCCCCTGACATGAGAGATCAGCTGCACACAGCTGACCCATGGTCCAGTAATAAGACTAGCCTCACAACAACTTATCACTCTCAAGAGACCTCTGCTAGATCCATCACAGAGAGACTCATTTAGAAAAAAGTACGCCAGAAATACTTGATATTAAATTTACGTGAAAACATTCTAAGCTGCAGTTAACACGTTTCACCAGTGTATGAATGCATCTCAAATTTACACCTGTTGCAGGGATATGATGCTAACCAAGAAAACCTACTTTCCCGAAGAGTGATAACATTATTGACATAGAAATGGTTATCATACACATAAAGATTAAATTTGTGATTTACTTATGGGTGCTTGGTCCCAAGTCTTGACATGTCTTGCTAAATATTCTAAAATTGAGAATTTAGACTTCCCAATTTCATGTTTATACAACATATACTGTAGGTTATAATTATTGTTATGGCTTGTATTATAAGAATAAGAATACAGTGAGACCCCAGACACCTGGACCCCCAAATATCCGGAAACCTCGCCTTCCGGTCAATTTTCATAAAAAAACAATCTCTTACATTATGAAAGTGACTGTCTGTAACGGATATGCGGTTTCCGATCCCGGACGGTAATTTTACAAACCAACCGGTTAAAGCAACACAAAATTGACTCACTTATCCGCACAAAGCTTTGATCTACCGCTGACCGTGTGAAGGGAAGCGCGAGAGTCCCAGGTGTTTTGACACGAGACGAGGTCTGTTAATCCGGATTAATGATTGATCAGCAGGGTATTGGTGGTGATTAGTAGGCCTGTCTGATACACATTAAATTGTCGTTGTCAAATAAAAACGACCATGCTGTTTTGGAAGTGATTTTAAACTAGAAGTGTATGCTCGCTACCGTTCAAACACCTACTATATTATTGTGCATGTTTGAACTTGATCGCCGGGAAAAGTGTGCACAGCTGATTGCTATTTCCGGCTCAAATACACACGGTAATCTTAATCCCTGCAAATAATACAATGCCCAGCAAAAACAACTTAGAACTTAAAAGGTAAATAATCTTGTCTAGTGATGTTTAATTGCAAATTTGATGTCTTTACTGACAAAGTTGTGTTCTGTTGTTTGTTCACGCGAAGGGATATGATGTTGTGCTCTTACACCTGGAAAAAAGTTTGACGAAAGCGTAACCCATGGATAAGACGACCCCCTTCTACAGACTGCTTTTTTTATCCTCAAAATTCGGCTTATAGCGGTAATATACGGTAAGCCTGGATGACAGAAATCCAGATATCCGGATATTCAGTTATCCGGACGATTTACGTAAAAACGAATGTGTCCGGATTTCCGGGGTCTCACTGTAATCATAACAAACATTTCCATTTTTGCTTCCCAAGAACACTGTTGTTCAGATTCTCCATAATTCCCCTATGTAGCATAGCTTTCATGTTGGTCACATGTTGTCTGTACCAGATGGTAATGTCAATTTTTTCATCAGTGATTGGTTTATGAAATTTGATCCAAACTGGAACAATTTGTCATCTGATAGCTGGAAATTCAATCAGTTTTTTTCAATAAGCTATGTCAGTAAGTCCAGTAAATATTTGTTTGTATGTCTGATATATCTCTCAGCGATATGATGGGTGTCTGTAAACTCTGATATCTGGACCATGTAATCACGTGATTGATGTCATGAGCATAATCTGCACATTTTGGATATAGTGTCATGCATCATTCAAGCTGTCAAGTCCGAACCCGATTTCACAAAGGTAATTATGTATTAGTTAGAAGCTGATCACCTGTGAAGATCAGGGTTAGAATTATTATTTGGCAACCCATGTTCTTGTAAGAGGCAAATAATGGGATCAGGTGGTCAGGCTCGCAGACTGTTTGATGCGTGTCATCGTCACTGGGTAGATTAATGTTCATGATGTTAAACACTGGATTGTCTGGTCCAGACTCCATTATTTACAGACAGCTGCCATATAGCTGGAATATTGCTGAGCGTTAAACAACAACCAACCTACTTAGTCTCTGAAAAAAAACCTCCATTTAAACTGAAAATGTGCCCCAAAGACTGACAATCTAGTCTCTGAAATGAACATTTTTACAGAAATAAATGGTTCCTAAATTATTATACTAAAATATAATGAAAAGAAGCACAGAGACATTCTTCCTTTTCTGAAACTGTGGAAATCTAGACTTGCCATATTCCAGACTTACATGGGCTTTCCAGGATATACTTGCTTTAGGGTCTGAGTGCTGCATGTATATAAGCAATAGACAACATTGCAAAGATTGCGCTCTAAACAACAAACTGACCACCTGACCCCTTCAGTCAGGTTCCATGAGACCACCTGACCCTTTCAGTCAGGTTCCATGAGACCACCTGACCCCTTCAGTCCTCTTCCATGAGACCACCTGACCCCTTCAGTCACTTTTCATGACACCACCTGACCCCTTCAGTCACCTTCCATGAGACCACCTGACCCCTTCAGTCAGGTTCCATGAGACCACCTGACTCCTTCAGTCCTCTTCCATGAGACCACCTGACCCCTTCAGTCACCTTTCATGACACCACCTGACCCCTTCAGTCACCTTCAATGAGACCACCTGACCCCATCAGTCACCTTCAATGAGACCACCTGAACCCTTCAGTCACCTTCCATGAGACCACCTAAACCCTTCAGTCACCTGACCCCTTCAGTCTCCTTCCATGAGACCACCTGAACCCTTCAGTCACCTGACCCCTTCAGTCTCCTTCCATGAGACCACCTGAACCCTTCAATCTCCTTCAGTGAGACCACCTGACCCCTTCAGTTTCCTTCCATGAGACCACCTGACCCCTTCAGTCAGTTCTTCCATGAGACCACCTGACCCCTTCAGTCACCTTCCATGAGACCACCTGACCCCATCAGTCACCTTCAATGAGACCACCTGAACCCTTCAGTCACCTTCCATGAGACCACCTAAACCCTTCAGTCACCTGACCCCTTCAGTCTCCTTCCATGAGACCACCTGAACCCTTCAGTCACCTGACCCCTTCAGTCTCCTTCCATGAGACCACCTGAACCCTTCAATCTCCTTCAGTGAGACCACCTGACCCCTTCAGTTTCCTTCCATGAGACCACCTGAACCCTTCAGTCAGGTCCCATGAGACCACCTGACCCCTTCAGTCACCTTCCATGAGACCACCTGACCCCTTCAGTCTCCTTCCATGAGACCACCTGAACCCTTCAGTCTCCTTCAGTGAGACCACCTGACCCCTTCAGTCTCCTTCCATGAGACCACCTGAACCCTTCAGTCACCTTCCATGAGACCACCTAAACCCTTCAGTCACCTTCCATGAGACCACCTGACCCCTTCAGTGAGACTACCTGACCCCTTCAGTCTCCTTCCATGAGACCACCTGAACCCTTCAGTCTCCTATGAGACCACCTGAACCCTTCAGTCTCCTTCCAAGAGACCACCTGAACCCTTCAGTCACCTTCCATGAGACCACCTGAACCCTTCAGTCACCTTCCATGAGACCACCTGACCCCTTCAGTCTCCTTCAGTGAGACCACCTGACCCCTTCAGTCTCCTTCCATGAGACCACCTGAACCCTTCAGTCACCTTCCATGAGACCACCTGAACCTTTCAGTCTCCTTCCATGAGACTACCTGAACCCTTCAGTCACCTTCCATGAGACCACCTGAACCCTTCAGTCGCCTTCCATGACACCACCTGAACCCTTCAGTCGCCTTCCATGACACCACCTGAACCCTTCAGTCACCTTCCATGAGACCACCTGAACCCTTCAGTCACCTGACCCCTTCAGTCTCCTTCCATGAGACCACCTGACCCCTTCAGTCAGTTCTTCCATGAGACCACCTGAACCCTTCAGTCACCTTCCATGAGACCACCTGACCCCTTCAGTCGCCTTCCTAGAGACCACCTGAACCCTTCAGTCTCCTTCCATGATAAACGTGGGTTGATGAGGTGTTGTTTTAGCCTAGATCTCGACTGGGATCAGTGTGGAAGTAGTTCATGAATGTTGAGTATTCGGAGCAGTAAATGGTTCCTTGCATGATCCAGGTGAAAATAACCGGGGCAGCAGTTTTCCGTGCGATTACCCAGGAGAATATCGGTGTGTTCATCCTTCAATGACCTGGTGATGATCGTGAAGTCTGATTCAGGTGCAGCCATTGTGTAGGTGTTATTGAAGTCTCAGTCCCGTGTCTGGTTACTCAACCGTGACTTGATACAACTGTGACAGGTAAATACACACCTTAACGCCTTCATGCCTGACTGGTCATGTGATCGATGAGATCAGGGTCAGGCGAGGTCAGGCGAGTCAGGGTCAGGCGAGTCAGGGTCAGGCGAGGTCAGGTGTCAGGTGTCAGGTGTCTGTGCCTAGTAATGGAGACAGGAAGTGATGTCAAGTGTAAACAAGCTGATGGACTGAATGGACTGATACTGCAATGGAAGGAATGTCAGTTGAGCAGGTTCGGCACTTGACGGAGCGGCACTTGTCGGAGTGGCTTATCCTTGTGTAAACTTGGCTGTCTGTGATGAGGTGATTATTTTTTGTAAAGAGAAGCTGTCAGGTTCTAATGGAGGTTTGGTGAGTGTCTGTAGGACCATCGTGGAGGTAGGTTTGAGGTGATATAGACTAACGCTTAGTCCCTGAATATATAATTTTGATAGTAACAAATAGGCCCTTTTAAGTCTGTTTAGTAGCTGAATACAGAAAATAGCCCATACAACCAGTCTTTCTTCCTGAACCTGCTCTGAAAATACCTTTTAATTTGATTTTTCAACTTTATAATGTGTCCATTTATATAGCGCCAAACTCCACACTAGGTATGCTCATAGAGCTAACAATCAAGGCACAGCACATTATTACCCCGGATAACCCAAGCTGCCTGTTAGGCGCTAGAAGGTTATAGTCATATGACTTTTTCCACCGGGTACCCATTTTCCTGCTGGGTGAACAGAGACAATTTTGAACAAACTCACTTGCCTAAGGTGAGACCACATGTGTCACATGTGCTTCGCTGTGGGGCAGGACTGATATCCTAGAAACTCTCAGGAGTCAAGCTGCCAAACACGGTCACCCATCCAAGGACTCTCCGAGGTCGACGCTGCTTAACTTCACCGATTTGTGACCTGAGCTTTAAGCACAGGACCACGCGCCACCACCAGGACCACGAGCCACCACATAATTTAACCTCAGTGTTTAGCTTGATCCATAACATATCATGACCTTGCGGTATAGTTTCTTCCATACTCCATACAACATTCATAGTGTATCTATCTAACTCACTCACTCACTCACTCACTCACTCACTCACTCACTCACTCACTCACTCACTCACTCACTCACTCACTCACTCACTCACTCACTCACTCACTCACTCACTCACTCACTCACTCACTCACTCACTCTCAAAGGCAAGTCAATTCCAAATTCAATTTTACAACACACATGAACATCTGGTACAGGACCCGTGAATATCCGGGTTAGAATCGATCTTCAGTAACCCATGCTTGTCATAAGAGGCATCTAACAGGATTATGTGGTCAGGCTCGCTGACTTGGTTAACGCATGTCATCATGTCCCAATCGATGCTCATTCTGTTGATCACTAGATTGTCTGGTCAAGACTCCATTATTTACAGACCACCGCCATATAGCTGGAATATTGCTGAGTGTGGCATTAAGCAACAAACCGACAAACAAAACATGCACACGTTCGCACACACGCTTCTTTACGCTCTCTGACAGACTCTTTGATCTGGTACAGAAATGGCAACATCTAGCATTCTGTAGTCTGTAATACACACTGACCGACATCTGACATTCTACATGCAGCAATATGCACAGGCCATGGCGCCCTGCTAGACAGCCCCGGTAATGATACGAGTGATATTTACCCAGGAATGCAGTAACACCACACCACCGTGTCCAGTGCCACTGTTCATGTATATAATAAGAGGTTGTTATCATTCTTCCTGTACAACATCCCGACTTACAGCCCAGCATCACATCAAACATTCATGCTATTCGGAGATCAGCATCCATTGACTTAATGTTTCGCTTATTCATGAAATATCTGAGTGCAAAACAGAAAGACATGTTCACTGAAATGATCAAGAAATGTTGAAAAAAGATCGGTAAAATCAAATAAGAAATCAATGTGAAAAAAGAATACAGTGCTAAGACTATTTAGCTTGGAGCACTTGTTATTCAGTTTTGTGATAGAGGGCTTCAAATCCCAGACAGCTGGTGTTCCCTTCTTGTGTCAGTTGGTATGTATTTCTAATCTTGAGGAAAGTAGTATTTGAAATTAACCATCTAAATCAAGGTCTCATGGTCTTAAACGTACAGTATGGTGAGTGAGTTGAGTTGAGTTGGCTTTACGTCACATCGGCATTATTTCAGCCATATAGTGACGAGAACAAGTCTGTATTCATGGATATTTCAAGTACGAAGTCCAAATGAGTTTTAGTTTATAAACAAATATATTCAAAGCATTATTATTTACAAACAGAAATCGTCACAGTACCAAATTCAAAAACGGCAATCCTACAGTATGGAATGTAGCAATAATGAGTGAGTGAGTTTAGTTTTACGCTGCACTCAGCAATATTCCAGCTATATGATTGCGGTCTGTATATAATCGAGTCTGGACCAGACAATCAAGTGATCAACAATATGAGCATCGATCTACGTAACTTGGATATGATGACATGTGTCAACCAAGTCAGCGAGCCTGACCACCCGATCACGCTAGTCGCCTCATACAACTAGCATGGGTTACGGAAAATCAATTTTAACCCGAATCGGAATGTAGCAATATCTCAGACTATCGATGTATTGCAGTTGTATGCCTTATGAGAGTGCAAGTAGACAGGAACCGTAAGACACCAGTGATGTTGTCCATGTAGCATGCATAACAATCAATAGTTTCAATAGTACGAGACCGCCTCCGTAGTGTAGTGGTTAGAGCGTCCGCCCGGAGAGCGGAAGGTCGCGGGTTCGATCCCCGGACGCGTCATACCAAAAGACGTTAAAATATGGTACTTGCTGGTCCCTGCCTGGCGCTCGGCATTAATGGGTACAACAAGGACTGGTCGGCTCGGAGTCAGTATAATGTGTCTGAGTGGGGTATTTATGCTTCACTGCGGCATGGTATCTCAGTGGGCTAGCACTATAAAACCAGCTTAAGTCTGGGCTAAGCATGCACGTCGTCATATGAGCGAAATATTCTCAAGCACGACGTTAGATCCAATTTCACCTCACCTCAATAGTACGCGTTAGAATAAAAAACAAACTTCATTCTTCAGAACATTCATAATGTACATTGACTACAATGTTTATACTGTAATATAAATATCAAGATGGGTTAATACTATCACAATATGGAATAGTTGACAAGTTTTGCAAACTATACAAGAAGCGGCTATCGGGGCTGGGTGGTCAGGCTCGCTCACTTGGTTGACACATGTCATTGCATCCCACATTGTATAGATCGATGCAGGGATTTACAGGACTCGAATTCCTGCATCCTATAAGCACAAAAACTGACAATGGATGCAACAAAATATATTAGCGTGTCCATAGGGAAAAAGTCAAAATACTTTTTGTAAAAATTCCAATCAAGTGACAATTCGTTATCACTGAGTTTGCTACTAGCTGGGTTATGGTATTATTTGCAATTTAATTACTGTAACAATGTGATGATCATGATACACAATACAATAACAGTATTAGTAATAATATTTAAGTGTCTGGACCCCAATTTTGTTGTCCAGGACCCCTGAAAATTAAGAGTATGAGTCCCAGGGACCCTCAAATATAGGACTGCATGTAAATCCCTGTCGATGCTTGTATCAATCACTGGATTGTCTGGTCCAGACTTGATTATTTACAGACTGACGGCTAGTCCCTGAACCACATTATTTTCCCTAATGCCAAGCTCTCTCTGCAGTGCTAAAAGCCCTAAATAAAGCAAGTCTAGATTTCCTCAGGTTCAGGAATCTCTGGTCTCCCTGGGGCTCCTTTTCAATTTAAATGGGCTTGTTTGTTACTATCAAAATTATATATATTCAGAGACTAAGCCTTAGTCTAACTGCCGCCTTATAGCTGGAATATTGCTGATGTGGCATTAAACAGCAAACAAACGATCAATATAGTCAAATAGCACCGATCGTTAACCGACATTAACATACTGTGTAGTCTCTGATAAAGCCTGCTACGTGTTGATGTAACCATGCCAAATTTGTAACCAGAAGTACCTAACTTGGAACTGATTGAATTGTTGTTTTACTAGAAAATAGATATATCTTTCTCTTATATGTTCTCTCATATATTTCTCCATAGACCCCGGGGCGATGGGGGTAGCCTAGTGGTTAAAGTGTTCGCTCGTCAAGCCGAAGACCCGGGTTCGATTCCCCACATGGGTACGATGTGTGAAGCCCATTTCTGGTGTCCCCCGCCGTGATATTGCTGGAATATTGCTAAAAAGCGGCGTAAAACCATACTCACTCACTCTCCATAGACCCATAGTTTTCTGAAACTGAGTTACTAATGTTTAAGCAGGTTGTCCTGTACAGGAACGTCATGATCCGGTCTGTGATACTCCATATGTATTTGTTTATCTCATGACACAGACTCAGCAATTTAGAGGGATACTCCCACCACCACATATTGTCACCACGTTACCGTGGAAACAAATGGAAATTTACCATTTCCATATTTTTCAAAATTTGATGAAAAGCAATTATCGTCCACTCTGAAGTGATAGCGTCCTGATCAGGGTGAGGGGATGTCTGACATGGGGCTGGAAATACGAGATAATGTGTTGACTCGTTTTGTACGAAGTTAACAAATTATTGAAATTTGGAAAACAGTCTTATTCATCTGACATATTTTCACGGATGCATTGGCATTTGTATGGAGAATGTACCGAAGTACCAATAGTACCAATAGTACCAAAGTACCAAAGTACCAATAGTAACAAAGTACCAATAGTACCAATAGTACCATAGACAAGCAAAAGTACCAATAGTACCAAAGTACCACTACCAATAGTACCAATAGTACCTCTCTCTACCAATACCAATAGTACCAAAGTACCAATAAACAATAGTACCAATAGTATGAAAGAATAGTAAGGTACCAATAGTATAATAGTACCAAAGACAAGCCTGGTCTCTTTTTTATCTTCTCTCAATTTGTACAAACTGTTTGGCTTTAATGTATTTTTATCTTGGTTGGTTTACAAAATGTTTTGCTTTAAATTTGATTGGTGAACCAAAAACAAATATACTTTCAGCTTCCAGATTATACTGCTGCTTGTACAGCCATCATGGAATGTTAGTGAAAGAAATAACAATGACTATTTATAACACGCCTGTTTCCACGCATTTGTGCATACTCGGGGTGCTAACACATTATTACCCCGGATAACCCAAGCTACCTGTGAGGTGCTAGAAGGTTAACAGTCATATGACTTATCCTACCGGGTACCCATTCACTGCTGGGTGAACAGTGGCAATTTTCGAATAACTCACTTGCCTAGAGTGAGACCACATGTATCACACGTTCTTCGTTGTGGGGCAGGACTGAAGTCCTAGAAACTCTCAGGAGTCAAACTGCCAAACACGGTCACCCATCCAAGGACTCTCCGCGCACAACGTTGCTTAACTTCAACTGATTTGGCTTTATGCACAGGACCACACACCGCCGCCACCACCAAGATCATGGTTTTTAATGGTGGTGGTGGTGGAATTGGGTTTAACGTCGTGCTTGAGAATATTTCGCTCATATGACGACGTGCATGCGTGTGTATGTGTATGTGCGGCTGCTTGTACTAGCCCAGACTGAAGCTGGTTTTATAGTGCTAGCCCACTGTGATACCATGCCGCAGTGAAGCATGAATATCCCACTCAGACACATTATACTGACTCCGAGCCGACCAGTCCTTGTTGTACCCATTAATGCCGGGCGCCAGGCAGGGACCAACAAGTACCATATTTTAACGTCTTTTGGTATGACGCGGCCGGGGATCGAACCCGCGACCTTCCGCACGCCGGGCAGACGCTCTAACCACTACACCACGGAGGCGGTCACATGGTTTTTGAGGTTAGGGAGAAGTTTCTCAATTCTCATATGTGGAAGGTGTGCTGGCTGAGTGGGTCAGATGGCCGACTTCGTGTGCTGGAGATTAATTGCCTCAGTATTGTGGGTTCCAATCCCAGATGTACAAAAGTACTAGATTCTATGCTTGACTGAGAAAGTGTATCCCCAAATATATTGTTTGATATGCATTAGACATTTGCCATGAATGAGTTTAGTTTTTATGCTGCTTTTAGCAATATTGCAGCAATATCATGGCGGGCGACACCAGATATGGGCCTCACACATTTGTCATGAATGAGTTTAGTTTTTATGCTGCTGTTTAGCAATAATATATGGGTGACACCAGATAGCGCAAACATTTGTCATGAATGAGTTTAGTTTTTATGCTGCTTTTAGCAATATTGCAGCAATATGTGGGTGACACCAGATATGGGCCGCACATTTGTCATGAATGAGTTTAGTTTTTATGCTGCTTTTAGCAATATTGCAGCAATATCATGAATGGTTTAGTGACACCAGATGGGTGACACCAGATATGGGCCTCACACATTTGTCATGAATGAGTTTAGTTTTTATGCTGCTTTTAGCAATATTGCAGCAATATCATGGTGGGTGACACCAGATATGGGCCTCACACATTTGTCATGAATGAGTTTAGTTTTTATGCTGCTTTTAGCAATATTGCAGCAATATCATGAATGAGGTTTTATGCTGCTGTTAGCAATATTGCACAATATGGTGGGTCACACACATTTGTCATGAATGAGTTTAGTTTTTATGCTGCTTTTAGCAATATTGCAGCAATATTGTGGTGGGGACACCAGATATGGGCCTCACACATTTGTCATGAATGAGTTTAGTTTTTATGCTGCTTTTAGCAATATTGCAGCAATATTGTGGTGGGTGACACCAGATATGGGCCGCACACATTTGTCATGAATGAGTTTAGTTTTTATGCTACTGTTAGCAATATTGCAGCAATATTGTGGTGGGTGACACCAGATATGGGCCGCACACATTTGCCATGAATGAGTTTAGTTTTTATGCTGCTGTTAGCAATATTGCAGCAATATCACGTCGGGCGACACCAGATATGGGCCGCACACATTTTTCATGAATGAACCAATTAACATGAAACACAAAGTATGAGAAATTTGGAATTGGGTGGAAATAATTTCCTCGATATCGGTGCTACTATGTGTGATGTGTTACTCACTTGGGAGGAATCTGCACAGGATCATGGGAGCTGATCCAGCTGGGTATTTATATCTGTGTTTATACTACCGGCATAATTAAGCCGTGTCCTGATACATCCTCCAAACTCCTCCTTCTTCTAATGTGTACCAGCAGGTAATGCTATTTCCAGGGTGATCAGGGAGATTATGTGTGGACTGATGGCGGAGATAATGTGGGTAGGGAACTTATAACTGTGGCATCTGATGCTGAGAACAGGGGAGGACTTGGTACACTCTGAGGTACTGATGGTGATAGTCTGTCTCACAGTCCCTGAACCACATTATTTTCCCTACTGCCTAGCCCTCCCTGCAATGTAGTCTGTCTCACAGTCCCTGAACCACATTATTTTCCCTACTACCTAGCCCTCCCTGCAATGTAGTCTGTCTCACAGTCCCTGAACCACATTATTTTCCCTACTGCCTAGCCCTCCCTGCAATGTAGTCTGTCTCACAGTCCCTGAACCACATTATTTTCCCTACTGCCTAGCCCTCCCTGCAATGTAGTCTGTCTCACAGTCCCTGAACCACATTATTTTCCTACTGTCCCTAGTCTGTCTCACAGTCCCTGAACCTCATCTAGAACCACATTATTTTCCCTCCCTGGCAATGTAGTCTGTCTCACAGTCCCTGAACCACATTATTTTCCCTACTGCCTAGCCCCCTCCCTGCAATGTAGTCTGTCTCACAGTCCCTGAACCACATTATTTTCCCTACTGCCTGGCCCTCCCTGCAATGTAGTCTGTCTCACAGTCTCACAGTCCCTGCAAACACACATTATTTTCCCCTACTGCCTAGCCCTCCCTGCAATGTAGTCTGTCTCACAGTCCCTGAACCACATTATTTTCCCTACTGCCTAGCCCTCCCTGCAATGTAGTCTGTCTCACAGTCCCTGAACCACATTATTTTCCCTACTGCCTAGCCCTCCCTGTAATGTAGTCTGTCTCACAGTCCCTGAACCACATTATTTTCCCTACTGCCTAGCCCTCCCTGCAATGTAGTCTGTCTCACAGTCCCTGAACCACATTATTTTCCCTACTGCCTAGCCCTCCGTGTAATGTAGTCTGTCTCACAGTCCCTGAACCACATTATTTTCACTACTGCCTGGCCCTCCTGGCAATCAGGCCTACCAAGGAAAACTTTGCCACTGGGAAGAAAAATGCAGAAAGCAACAGTAAAATTGGCAACTTTAAATCGCTAAAACTGCATAAAAAAACGAAGAGCCTGCAACTTCGATTTTGCGCAAGCGCACAAGGAAGAGGAACTCCGACCACATGTTGATATTTTCCGGCTTGGACAGAGATTACATTCCCTTTTTGAAGTAATTCTGTTGTGTTATTTGGCATTTATCATCATGATTCTTGTGTGCACACTTGTTTAGTTTACTTCCAGTTCGTATGAAATGATTGACAGCAATTATTTCGACATATTTAATACTCTTTCTACGTGAGGCGAGTCACGGATGCTCGGAAAATGGAAAGAAGTGTGTATCGTAATGCGCATGCGCAGTAGAGGTCAAAGTTCGCTGATATAAGAATGTTGCAGTTTCATAGTCTTTCGTTGCCGTTTTTACTGTTTCAGTAGCAAGTATTATGGTTATGTTGCTATTTCCACGATTAATGTGTTCTTTTCTGCGTTTTTCTGCACAGTGGGAACGTTTTCTTTGGTAGGCCTGGCAATGCTAAATCCTGAAATGAAGGTTATGAATCTCCCATCTGACTTGGGCTCCTTTTCAATTTAAGTGGGTTTATTTATTACTATCAAACTTATATATATATTCAGAGACTAAGCTATAGTCTATAATGGTGACTGCCAGCTAAAATGACATTTCAGAACATAGGTAGATCCAGAGGTGGGGTGCAGGGGTGCGCATTGTTACAATGGGATAATCATATTGGCTAGAAACATTCCAAAATATTTGCAGTTTTTCCAGCCCTTGATAACACGTGAAGGTCCAGGTTAGAATGTGTCTTCAGTAACCCATGCTTGTCGGAAGAGATTGGGTGGTCAGGCTCGCTGACTTGACTGTCATCGGTTCCCAATTGCGCAGGTCCATGCTCATGCTGTTGATCACTGGATTGTCTGGTCCAGACTCGATTATTTACAGACTGCCACCATATAGCTGGAATATTGCTGAGTGTGGCGTAAAACTAAACTCACTCACTCAAAGTATTGGTTATTTTAAAAGCCAAATGAAACGAATGATCAAAGTCTTAATTTGGAACTGGCACTCACTGCTCCACTCCTGAAAATATAATGGATAGAAGACAATGGAATGACATCACAAATGTGATTTAATTTATGGCGATGTAAAATTTTAACTCACTCAGTCACTGTCCCACACCTGCAGGTGTAACTGTACGCATGTGTGTCAGTGAGAGAAGACTGGCTGGTAATACATTCATTAGATTACTACACCTGATTACCAACAATTAGCCAAGTGAATGATCTGGTCGGCACACTACCTGTAGGTGCGTGTCTGTGAATATTGCCGTGGTAAGGAGACTCGGCAATGTGTTATTGTCTTTTAACGGTTTACTTATTTATATCTTTGTATTTTTTTATATCCTATTCCTTCTGTAGATTAATTTTAGCTATGTATACTTATTGTAGCTTTGTAGACATACATCTCTATATACAGGTATTATTGATATTATTCGTTCTCAACACTTATTTATGTTCTGGAAACTTATACCAGCCCTGTATACTGGTATAATCTCTGTATACAGGTATTACCGATAATGCATAGGAAAGGGCCGACTTATACTTGAGTTACATGGTTTTGGCAAGAATTTAGAGGGTTGAGAAGGGGCCCGACTTATAGTCAGATCCAACTTTATTGTCGGTCATATACGGTAGTTCTCTATATTTGAATAATGTCTGTATACAGTTATCATTTCCATGAAGGTCCAGGTTAGAATATTGATCTTCAGTACCCCATGATTGTCATAAGAGGCTTAACTAACGGGATCGGGTTGTCATGCTCGCTGACTTGGTTGACGATGTCATTGGTTCCCAACGCGTAGATCAATGCTGATGCTGTTGATCACTGGATTGTCTGGTCCAGACTTTATTATTTTACAGACCGCCATATAGCTGGAATATTGCTGAGTGCTGCATAAAACTAAACTCAATAACTCACTCACTAACAGTGTTCACTAATGGTGTTTCAAAGTAACAGGACGTTGGGTCCTGTAAGTTTCAGATGTCTGTCCGACCCACTGAAAATTCACAGGACCCACAGAAGAAAAAATAAACACACATTTCAGATTTAACATTTCTTGTAATTGGCATTGAAATTATTAACAAACATAAGATTTATAAACAGCAAACAAGTGTCACATGTCACATATAACAACTTTAGTCAAAGTCATTTGTAGAAATATACAGTCGGACACTGGGGCAGCGAGTTGTAGACCTCAGGGTGGAAATAACCCATTGCCCGGACGTCCGAGTCCAGTGTTTTTTCTGTCGGGCAAGCAAATCTGTATATCACACTGTACCGGTGTCCAGTTGACTTTCCAATGTTTATTATGTTGTTTAGTTAAAAAATCAGCAAGAAAAAACGGTTGGTATAGTGGGAAAATAATCAGGGCAAGTGACTTTACATGTGCCACTATACCGAGTACACTAGCAATTTGAAACTTATTTCCACCCCAGGACTTCCATCTGACCTTTGGCGAATCTGCCAGATTTGTCTGAGGGTCTGACGCTATTCGTGAACACTGTCACTATACCAGCTCTGTATACTGACATTATTTATCTGTACACCAATATTAGTTATAATTGTATTCCTACTCTTTCCTCGTCTCTCCTGTATATATGTAGATATTTAGACCTATAAGCCCTGACTGTGATATATACTGACGTTATCCATGTGTTTCAGGCCTCAAGCTGCCCGTGGACATCTCCAACACACATGGGACACTGATACTAACTACACTGTAAGTACCACCAGTTAGCCACTTGACCAACGTCCATCCTTATACAGTTCTCTTATTGACATTTCTTGGACTTCACTAGTGGTTAAAGCGCTGGCTCGTCACGCGAAGACCCGGTTCGATTCCCACATGGGTACAATGTGTTAAGCTTCCATTTCTGGTGTCCCCGCCGTGATATTGCTGGAATATTGCTAAAAGCGGCGAAAACTAAACTCAGTCAGTCAGTCTTGGGACTTCATGTTTTCCATTTTGAGTGATCAGTTAGGCATCTTGTGGCAGTTTAATGTCCTGGGGCCTAGCTCTCTTTGCTAAGATAGTCGTGGAAGTTAATGTAAGATAGTTAACGGTGGTGGGTAGCCTAGTGGTTAAAGCATTGGTTAAATCCGCCGAAGACCCGGTTCGAATCCCCACATGGGTACAATGTGTGAAGCCTATTTCTGGTGTCCCCTGCGTGATGTTGCTGGAATATTGCTAAAAGCGGGTAAAACCATACTCAGTCAGTTAGTTAACTCTTTCAAGAAGGAAATTATAAGCTTGTAAAAACGTTATTGCTACTACATCCAATACACCATTTAAAAGATCTAACTCTACTGTTGATAAATATGAAGTTTATTTTTATAATATTATTCAAATAATACAACTACAACTTAAATAAATTTATATTTGAATGAAAATGCAAGCTTACATTTGTAACGCCCAGATAAACCAACTTAAAGGAGCAAAAACTATGGCGTATTTTTTTCCATTTGTGACATGTCATAAATTGCCCGCGGCCTTTTTCTTTTATATTTTCATTTTCACGTAATCAGAAAATTATTATAAAAACATTTCTTAAACAATATGTATGGTCAGCCTATTTCCCGACATTCTGCCGGCTTTCCGGCCGGTAAAATGACATAACAACTGAAAATACCTCCGTTTCGAAGCTTCACAGATGAATAACATGTGCGCAAATCGCTTGATGTCGGGCATCGCTCGAAAAGCTCTGAACATCAACAATATCACTGTACCCTTGCCAAGAGTATTTTTCACAGTTGTAAGAAGCGATTTTATTGGATAAAGATTGGTTTCTAATGACGCTTTTCGCCACAGTCTGCTATAAGGGTTGTGATTGGTCAAAATCAGACACGGACCTAAGGCAGCCAATCATATTATGCGGCAATGGATACCGCCCTCTTTAAACGAAATCTTTAGATTTGGACAAAAGTTTTGGGTAAAATAATGCTATTCTGAACATATTAAAAGAAATCGCTACCAATACGTAAATTATGGAACTTATTGGACGACGTGCTAGGTTATGACCTGTGACAAAATGCTTCATGTATGTATTTTTCGCGATTAAACATCGTGGTCCGAAGTTGAAGATTGAGGCGGCGAGAGCGAGATGTCACTTGTCAGTGACTTGACTTGCATTACATGATCGCACAAAAAGATGGAAATAGAAATTTTATATGTAAGTTTGACAACTTTTATGAATGCTGTTGTTGATTTTATTCATTAGTTTATTCAATTTGTTAATGTATGGCACTTACGACTATCTTAGCAATAAGGGAGCTTGAAAATCTAGGCCCTGGGTCTGGTGGAGACAGTGCTGCGACATTTGTACACCTCTGGTAAACCACAGAGTTGCGAAAGGTCATAACTTTACAAACACTATGTGGATCGGGACCATTGAACTCTTCTGGAATCCTGCAACCAAAACATGAATATGTAGGCAGCTTCCGTTAAGTGTTATAACAGCCCGTGCAGATTCGGGTTAGAATTGATCTTAGCAACCCATGCTTGTCGTAACTAACCGGATCAGGTGGTCTGTCTTGCTGACTTGGTTGACACATGTCATCGTATCCCAATTGTGTAGAGCGATGCTCATGCTGTTGATCACTGGATTGTCTGGTCCAGACTTGATTTTTTACAGATCGCCACCATATAGCTGGAATATTGCTGAGTGCGGCGTAAAACTAAACTCACGCTGTTATAGGTTATAACTTAAGTAGAAGAAATTAGGTTTTGATTAAGTCAGATACAGTAGAAGCAGACGTCGTTGACGCTGACAGCGGCAGTGTATGGCCAAACCTGATATACTTCAGAAATACAGCTCGCTCTTCCCCATAATCATTATCAAATGGGAAGCATCCATGATCATTGATTTCATGCGGATCCGAGATTGATAGACTCCCAATTTTGGAAATGGACTCCCCCAAACATATGCCCCGAGTCCCCAGGACTCCCAGTTTTGAAGAGCTATGTAACACCCTGGTATAGTGTAATAATGTACCTTTTTGCCCTGAACTGTTATAGGTTAAGCACAAGGATGCTCTGTCCTCATATTGTTGAGAATGCATCCCCAGTCTGTCATTTATATTTGTTTTATGTCATGATATTGTTGATAATATATTTGTTATGTCATGATATTGTTGATAATATATTTGTTGAATATCATGTTATTGTTGGAAGTATTTCCACACTGTATCATATTGTTGGCAGTTTATCTGCACATTATATCATGTTATTGTTGAGAATATATCCACTGTATATCTTAATATTGTTGTGGGTAAATATGCAATATATACTCTCGATATTCTCAAGAGTATATCTCATTATATCATGATTTTCATGAGAGTATATACACAGTATAACATTTTGTAGAGAGTATATCTGTTGTATATCATGATATGGTGGATTGGATATCAGAAGTATATCTTGATATTGTAGAGCGTATATCTTAATCACTTGGCGTTGTTGAAGTATATATCTGCAGAGTATATATATATATATATATATTGTATCTTGATACTGTTGACAATAAATCCACAGTATATCGTCATATTGAGCATGTCTGCAGTATATCGTCATATTGAGCATGTCTGCAGTATATCGTCATATTGAGCATGTCTGCAGTATATTAATCTAAGCCTGCTGCCAGCTCAACAGACAGTTGAAACTGTAGACTTATCCATTACAATATGGAGCACTGCACCGTATGACCGCGCCTTGCATCCCTGTAAAAGTTGATCTGTCTGACTGTTGCTATTCCAGAACTGTAGGACTTGAGTATTTTACTATTCCAATACTGTAGGACTTGAGTATTTTACTATTCCAATACTGTCGTACTTGGTTGGGTTGCTACTCCAGAGCTGTAGTACATGAGTGTGTTACTATTTTAGAACTAAAGTACTGTACAATGTTGCTGTTCCAGAGCTGTAGTATTGAACAGTGTTGCTATTCCAGAACTGTGGTATTGAACTATGTTGCTATTCCAGAGCTGTAGTATTGAACTATGTTGCTATTCCAGAGCTGTAGTATTGAACTATGTTGCTATTCCAGAGCTGTAGTATTGAACTATGTTGCTATTCCAGAGCTGTAGTATTGAACTATGTTGCTATTCCAGAACTGTAGTATTGAACAGTGTTGCTATTCCAGAGCTGTAGTATTGAACTATGTTGCTATTCCAGAACTGTAGTATTGAACAGTGTTGCTATTCCAGAACTGTAGTATTGAACAGTGTTGCTATTCCAGAGCTGTAGTATTGAACTATGCTGCTATTCCAGAACTGTAGTATTAAACTATGTTGCTATTCCAGAACTGTAGTATTGAACAGTGTTGCTATTCCAGAACTGTAGTATTGAACAGTGTTGCTATTCCAGAACTGTAGTATTGAACAGTGTAGCTATTCCAGAACTGTAGTATTAAACTACGTTGCTATTCCAGAACTGTAGTATTGAACAGTGTAGCTATTCCAGAACTGTAGTATTAAACTATGTTGCTATTCCAGAACTGTAGTATTAAACTATGTTGCTATTCCAGAACTGTAGTATTCAACTATGTTGCTATTCCACAACTTTAGTACTTGACAGTTTCCCTTTACAACAGCTGTAGTACTTGACTTGACATCACGTGCTGCAGTTTGGATACATTTCTAAGGCTTAAACATCTGACTGCTTGGACGAGTAACACAGACTGACACACAGTATACATTTGATCAGACTCGTTCATACATTCCAGGAGTATTACATATCAGTCTGCAGACTTTCTTTCATGATCCTCAGCTAATAACACAACATAATTGACCCAAAGATCCAGTTTGGGCCAAACACATTTTCTTCAAGTAGACATTTTTTGGCACAGATAGGTGTATTTATGAGTCCAGCAATATCTACCAACACTGCAGCACTGTGTGCTCCGGTGAGTGTTCTGTGATAAACGTAATGTGGAGGCAGTTCTGGGTGCAGGTTCCTATAATAGCCAGGGAGGGGGAGCAGGTGAATCATGACTGTAGTACGTAGATCCTGCCTTGTACACCACTCGCAGGAATCTCCCCTCACTTTGAGGAATATGGTGCTTACCGGTTCCATGGACTTCTAGTTGGTGTGGAGTTAGGATTTAAATCGGTCACAGGTTCGTGTTGTGTTTTCTCCCGTAGCTGTGAAGTTTGTGTGTATCTGTTCATTGTGTGAGATAACTCTGTTAGACTGTTACTCTTATCTTCTTGGACGTCTCTCGTGATACAGGGCTGCTACTGCTGCAGAATGGATGTATATAACTAAATATGTGAACAAATTGTGATGGATGTGAAGTGTTGTGATCCCGTGATCATCTGCACCGAGCTCAGCTGGAATGAAGGGTTCAAGGTCACAGTTGTAGCTGGCATTCACTTGTTTGAGGTTCATTCATTTTCTAGGATGTTGACTTGTCCAGTATATCCTAAAACTCTCTTTCAAATTTGATAATGATACAAGGGAATTTCCTAATCTAAGTTGACTTGAGTCACGAAGGTGTCATATTATCTGGCAAATGACGTTCATGTTGTAGAAGTAGGACATTGACCGTTATCCAAAATGTCCTAAAAGTAAGACTCTCTTTCAAATTTTGGTATATGGTCGGACTTGGCCTCATTGCTGTTTGGCTGAAAAATTGCCGATGCGACGTAAAGCTTCATCTCATCATCATCTCTTTCAAATTCGGAAATGATACAGAAGAATTTCCTACTGACAGTTAACATGTCACAAAGAAATCTCATTATTATTTGTTTCAAGTAAATGACTGTTGAACCTTATCATTACACTCCTTTAGACTAACATCTAGTCTCTGAAATGAACATATTTTACTGAAAAAAAAGTTCATAGTAAAAATATATATATAATGAAAAGGAGCCCTGAGACTTTCTTCATTTTCAGAGCTGTGGAAATCTAGACTTGCCACATTTTCTAGATTTGCGTTGGCTTTCTTGGATATATTTGCTTCAGGGTCTGTACGAGAGACTAACACTCCTTCTGTGTGTTTCGTAAATCAGGGTCAGTGTTGCTGTTGCTGTTGTTGCTGTGATAGGTGCCTTTATTCAGAAAGTATTGGGGGCTGTGGGGTAGCCTAGTGGTTAAAGTGTTCACTTGTCACACCGAAGACCTGGGTTTGATTCTCCACACGGGTACAATGTGTGAAGTCCATTCTTGGTGTCCCATAAGCTTGAATAATGCTTTCGGCATGTAAAACTAAACCCACTCACTCACTCAAAAGGTATTTCTCATCATATTATCCACTGGCCAGATGCAGTCTCAGTCTGTTAATCCTAGAATAAAGACTAGTTGTCTTCAAAGATTAAGTTAATTTACACAAGCCACTATTCTGAAATGAGCTAAATATATTGAATAATACATCAGACTTGTTATTGTATTTGGTACCCAATATTTGTATTTATCACCCAATATTTGTATATGTATCATATTCCCCTCATGCTTGACTAATTGCATCCTCGATAATCTTCAGGGCATCGTTACGATCACTCTCCACTACACCCTGGATGCATCCATGGCTTGGCCCGATGAGTTTATTATCTCCCTTGGCTGGCGTTTTATCCAATCAGGTGTCTACGCTGGGAAGTTGAGCGAACCAATCACGACTCACTTCCACTTCTTAAATTATCTAACCATTTAAACTTGGCAACACAATTGATGCAGAGGTACTCTGAAAGTGGTAGAAGGAGTTCTTTTACATGTTTTTTAAAGTTTCAGATCTGTCAATTTGTCTGTATGATTTCCTAAAAAATCTAAGTGGCAATGCGAACAAACCTTCGCGACTGTGACCGCTATCTTTGTTGACACTGGCAAGTTCGGATGTAACGGCAGCTTAGCTGATTGGCTACTGTGAGAATGCAGAGCCAGCAAAGGGAGGCAATATGATTATCGGGGCCAAGCCGTGGATGCATCCAGGGTATAGTGGAGATTGATCGTAACGTATACCCTGGAGATTATCGAGGATGGACTAATTGGAGCCCTAGTATCCTTGCTCAGTTGTCTACAGGCTGCCATTATTGAATAGTGCAGACTGTGGCACAAAACAAAATTCAGTTACATTGATTGTTACCAGGCTGAACAGACAGACGTTTGTGTATCACTGGAGCACACACTGATTCAGTTCAGATGTTTGTGTGTCAGGAATTCAAGAATCTCAAAGTCGGATTAC
Organism: Haliotis rubra; assembly: GCF_003918875.1. Classification (NCBI taxonomy): domain Eukaryota; kingdom Metazoa; phylum Mollusca; class Gastropoda; order Lepetellida; family Haliotidae; genus Haliotis; species Haliotis rubra. The sequence goes on from NW_025765058.1 coordinate 45,883, forward strand.
AGGAATTTCAACATCTGTACAAGTCAGAGCTGAAGGGAGATGTACAGAGATGAATTGTAGCCTATGGCAGATGTTTAGGGTGCACAGTATGGTGGACGACTTGAGTCACATGTATACATCTCACACAAGTATAGTTGAAAATATATTCTCATACTATGGTTTTTCTAAACTGCTGAGAGTAGATCGTACTTTCATGGATCTGTGCTGGAAATTGAGGGTCATTTGAAATAATGAAATTGTGTAATGTACAGTACCTGAAGGTAAGTAATTCTTTTAATGACAGAAAACATATAATCCTGGTAAAAATATTGGCACAGTGAGTATAGTGTGTATCCTTTCCACAAAAATAATATATGGAGGCTTTTTGTGTCAGTTCTGTACATTGGTGCCTACTTGACACACATTTCTGTTTGGTGTAACACCCTGGCTGTGTGTGGAGGCTGGAGGCGATGAGATGTTCCACACCATCCTTGCTCAGACATACCTAGGTGAATCACACTGTATCTCCGGCCCACTACCTGGAGCTCAACCACCATCCCAGACCTCGGCTGTACACACCTCTGGTGGACAGTTCATGTCATGTTCCGGGTTTTACAGTCTCGCTAGGATGTTCAGAGTGGTCTGATGTACGTGGTCTGTTCTGGTCCGTGTGGCACGTTCTGGTCCGTGTGGCACTGCGGGCTGGCTGATGCTGGGACTCGAAGCTTGGTTTCAGCCAGGTTGTTTATTCTTAGTGGAGTAAAAATAACTGCCAGCTGATTGAAAACAGAGCAGCTGACAACATCACCTCTACACTGCACTACAGTATGCAGACCGGCTGCTGAGGAAGAGGTGTGTGTGTGTGTATGTGTGCCTGTCTGTGTGTCTGTCTGTCTCTGTGTATGTCTGTCTGTGGGTATGTCTCTCGGTCTGTGTGTATGTCTGTGTAAGTCTGCCTATCTGTGTCTGTGTGCCTGTCTATATGTCTGTCTGTGGGTATGTCTGTCTGTGGGTATGTCTGTCTGTATGTCTGTGTGTCTGTATGTATGTCTTTGTGTGTCTGTCTGTGTGTCTGTCTGTGTGTCTTCTGTCTCTGTGTGAGTCTGTATATGTGTCTGTGTGTGTGTGTATGTATGTCTGTATGTATGTCTGCCTATCTGTGTCTGTCCGTCTGTCTCTGTCTGTCTGTCTGTCTGTCTGTCTGTGTCATGTGTATACCTTTGTGAGTCAATTTATACTGATTGACCTTAATGGTGTTGTATTAGGGTGTCTCCAGTGCTTAATTTGTGTGTCATGAACATTAACTTTTGAAATCTCAAGATGAAATATTTTCACAATCCCTGGCAGCATGCCCAAAATTATACCAATAGTACTTACTATGATTCATTTAATAGGAAGTGCAATAAATCTGACCTATTCAAATGATTCAAAACCTACTTTTGTACCCCATCAAACCATTTATTGATTGCGCTCTCAGTCTCACAACTTAGCATTAATTTGGAATGCCAGTGAGCATGACAGGAAACCTCACTTTGAATGATAACATAGTTTCTGGGTTAGTTGACAGGTCCAGACAAACGAAACTATTCATGCAGTGGTGATAATATGGAGGACATCCAGCGATCACGTTATCAGGTCTACATGATGTTCACTGATTTATTAACAATAAATTGAAGTTTTGTGGGATTATCAAAAGGTTTGGGCACGCTTATCTTCTGAAAAGCCTCACCTATATATCTGTCTGGTGCCGTGTAGAACCCTAAAGAATATATTTGTTGCCAGGGTTCAGGGTGCATTGATGATGATGGCACACTGATTCAGTGCCTGGAGTAAATCTCCTGATGTAGGAGTTGTTCAGCAATTATATATTGGGAAGTGCAATATACAAAGTAATGATGATGATGATGATTGTCAAATGAGTGGCAGGTTGTGTATGAGGAAGTGCAGGTGATGTTGGACTGACCTGTGTGGTCAAGGGTCAGGAGTCGGATGAGGTCGGTGCCAGGGTTCAGGGACAGGTGTGAGGTGTTACCATGCTGTCAGTCTTGAGGCAACGGTCTGTTCAGATCTGGACCCTGTATGTAGAGCCGTTTAATTAGGTGTCGGTAAACCTTGTGTGGTCGTCAGTCAAGTTGGTGTTGGTGTACCCTGTGTTTAGGTCATTGCACTGTACCCTGTGTTTTGGTCATTGTGCCCTGTGTTTAGGTCATTGTACCCTGTGTGTAGGTCATTGTACACTGTGTGTAGGTCACTTTACCCTGTGTGCAGGTCGTTGTAGCCTGTGTGTAGGTCATTGTACCCTGTGTGTAGGTCGTACACTGTGTGTAGGTCACTATACCCTGTGTGTAGGTCATTGTACCCTGTGTGTAGGTCGTTGTACACTGTGTGTAGGTCACTATACCCTGTGTGTAGGTCATTGTACTCTGTGTGTAGGTCACTATACCCTGTGTGTAGGTCGTTGTAGCCTGTGTGTAGGTCGTTGCACCCTTTTTTAGGTCATTGTACCCTGAGTTTAGGTCATTGTACATTGTGTGTAGGTCATTGTACACTGTGTGTAGGTCATTTCACCATGTGTTTAGGTCACTGTACCCTGTGTGTAGGTCATTGTACACTGTGTGTAGGTCATTGTACCATGTGTGTAGGTCATTTCACCATGTGTTTAGGTCATTGTACCCTGTATGTAGGTCATTGTATCCTGTGTCAAGGTCATTGTACCCTGTGTGTAGGTCATTGTACCCTGTGTGTAGGTCGTACACTGTGTGTAGGTCACTATACTCTGTGTGTAGGTCATTGTACCCTGTGTGTAGGTCGTTGTACACTGTGTGTAGGTCACTATACCCTGTGTGTAGGTCATTGTACTGTGTGTGTAGGTCACTATACCCTGTGTGTAGGTCCTTGTAGCCTGTGTGTAGGTCGTACACTGTGTGGAGGTCATTGTACCCTGAGTTTAGGTCATTGTACACTGTGTGTAGGTCATTGTACACTGTGTGTAGGTCATTTCACCATGTGTTTAGGTCACTGTACCCTGTGTGTAGGTCATTGTACACTGTGTGTAGGTCATTGTACCATGTGTTTAGGTCATTGTACCCTGTATGTAGGTCATTGTATCCTGTGTCAAGGTCATTGTACCCTGTGCGTAGGTCATTGTACCATGTGTGTAGGTCATTTCACCATGTGTTTAAGTCATTGTACCCTGTATGTAGGTCATTGTGTCCTGTGTTTAGGTCATTGTACCCTGTGTGTAGGTCATTGTACTCAGCGTGTAGGTCATTGTATCCTGCGCGTAGATTATTTCACCTTGTCTTTAGGTCATTCTACCCTGAGTTTAAGTCATTCTACCCTGTGTTTAGGTCATTGTACTCTGTGTGTAGGTCATTCTACGCTGTTTAGGTCATTGTAGCCAGTGTTTAGGGTCATTGCACCCTGTGTGTAGTTCTTAGCCATGCTCCTACAAAAGGTTATTTGTCTGCAAATACACTACAGCCTCATTGTATGCCTTAGTCATTTCCCTTCATAGTGATGTCAAGTAACAGATTAACACTATTTAACTCTGAAGGTATTGTTAGGATGTATTTGTATCTCCAGCTTATCAATAGAATCCAATGGGGATTGAGTCATCACTAATGTTACTCATCCTCTCAGTCACGGGTTTGTGTGGTCCAGACTTAATTAGTTACTAGCTGCTGCGATACAGCTTAACTATAGCAGACCGTTGTATAAGTCATCTATTCACTGTACCACTGGTTGCCTGGGGTGAGCTCCTCCCTGTATAAACACACACATAGTGTACTACAGTCAACCCTTTTTGAGCAATTATGTCCATTGATAGAAGGTTGTCAGTATCGGTTCCAGTAGAACCTGCGTGAGTTTGGTCTCAGTCAACAAACCGAGGACAGCTAGAACCTAGATTTATCCAGGAGTTACAGCTTTATTAGACTAAGGCTTAGTCTCTGAATATATATAATTTTGATAGTAACAAACAAGCCCATTTATATTGAAAAGGAGCCCTAGGGAGACCAGAGATTCAGATTACTTTGTAATCCGACCCCCAAAGTGAGTTAGTTTTCTTGCAGATGTTAACAGACCCTGAACCTGCGGAAATCTAGACTTGCTTTATTTAGGGCTTTAGCACTGCAGAGAGGGCTTGGCAGTAGGGAAATTAATGTGGTTCAGGGACTGTGAGACAGACTACAGCTTCATCAATGCTTTGTGTTGTAACTTGTCATGTTGATACTGTTGATGTAGTCAGTTCTTAACTGTCTCCTTTCTACAGAGTGGGAGTTTACCAGGGCTGCCAGATTCTGCTGAGGTAAATATTGGTGGTGTTCCGATGTTCGAAATAATCGAAAATCGATCGAAAGAAGGGTGAAAGACGATTATCCAATAATCAGAATTTTGGTATTTTAACACGTGAATGAAGTACACTAAGTACTAATTAAGTACCATTAAATTTGATGAATATTCACGAACGAACATGCTGTCAACAGCAGCAACAGCGTGCATTTCATTTCATGATAGTATTAGTTTTAAAAACATTAATTAGAAAAAAACTGGGGAAAAACCCTTTAAATTAGTGATTACATTAAAACTAGGGCTGTAATGAATACACTATGTTGCGAATATGATACGTATCACGAATATTGGGTAACGAATACGAATAATTATTCACGAATACAATATTGTAGTTAAGTTGATTGATGCACAATATGGAACGCCCATGTTGACAGTGTTAATTTGTCACAGCAATAACCAGTCACCTCATGACACTCAAATTTTGTATGTAATAGTTATAGTTGACAGTAACATGTCCGCCCTTGGCAAACTAACATGACTTGCGCTACTACAAGGATAGTACATAATGCATTCTTGCATATCTCATTTTGAAAAAGGACATAAGGGTTCAAGTAAAACACACTCCCTTAAAAAAATTGTAAATATTCATGAATATTCGGTTCTGGTGACTACGAATAACGAATTGAATTCATGAAGGGCTACGGTTCGATTCACCGAATATGCGAGTGAATCTTAACAGCCTTAATTAAAACTGTATATATTTCGTATATAATCTATAATCGTTCACCACAATCCTCCGATAATCGATAGTGGATTTGGTTTCCGATTCCCAACACTAGTAAATATGATGCTCATTGAGAATATTGGGTAACAAATACAGATATTAAGTACTGAAGACAGTAACAAGTTCAGCTGTAGAAGTTTATGTATTATTTTTTTATTCAGTTAAACAAGAACAAAATACACTATTTGACATGTTTTGAAAATGCTGACCATGTTAATTTATTACGACAATGACCAGTGACCACATGACTGTCAAATTAAATACACAAGTGCTGATTATTTATTATCCTGCCTTGCTTTGATTAAGAAATTGTAAGTGATATGTTCATTTTTAAAAATTATAATGAATAATTGTTTCTAGTGATTGCGGATAATGGCTTGAATTCCTGAAGGGATTCACTGAATACATGCTGCAAAGCTGTCGTGCACAAGTGAATCGTAACAGGATGAGAGTTCACCATCTAGTCCAATTTCATTTTGTCCACAGATGGTCTAGTAAGCTTTCATAATGAATTGGGGCGGTGGGGTAGCCTAGTGGTTAAAGCGTTGGCTCGTCACGCCGAAGGCCCGGGTTCGATTCCACACATGGGCACAATGTGTGGAGCCCATTTCTGGTGTCCCCCGCCGTGATATTGCTGGAATATTGATAAAAGCGGCGTAAAACTAAACTCAGTCAGTCAGTCATAATGAATTAAGCACAAATGTGCTAGTCTTAGACATGTAGAGGTGAGGAATGGCAGTCACATTTCCCTGTGGTCAACAACTCGTGGTCACAGTGTTACCTTATGCAAAATGTGACGCCAGTTTCTAGTGTCTTTGTAATTAAAATGTGTATGTACACTTAATTGGTCTCGTTGCTATCTGGCTGAAACAATGCCGCAATGCGACAAGCTTTCTAGTGAAAGCAGGGTAAAAGAATTCTCACTCACTCACTCACTCACTCACTCACTCACTCACTCACTCACTCACTCACTCACTCACTCACTCACTCACTCACTCACTCACCACTCACTCACTCACTCACTCACTCACTCACTCACTCACTCACTCACTCTTTAATTTGCTGGTGAAGTGTTTGCCCCAAACATGTGTCCTGATGTCAAACATGGTTCAATGTATTTTCCATGCATATTTATGTTTTTATTCCTCATTTGATTTTGCATAGATATCAAATTGATAGTTGTTTAATAATTTTGTAATATATAAACATGATGGGTGTATTTCCTTGGAGAATGTCATGCTGGTGTGTATGTAGATAGTTGTGTAGCGTGGTGGAACATCCTGCTTCATTGTGAGGCCAGCTGACCTAGAGGTTTGTTCAGGGATCTTGTTTGTCTCTGGTTCTTGTAACGTGCGTGTATGTGGGAGGGTGGCAGAGAGATATAGTGGCATTTTCAGGCAGTTCCAGAATATTAGCATGTAATCGTGACATTTAAACGCATCAATGTTCGTCCACATACATACTTGTCAAATTGCTGTTCCTAGAGGGAGAGGGGCCGTGGGGTAGTCTAGTGGTAAGAGCGTTGGCTCGTCACGCCGAAGACCCGGGTTCGAATCCCTACAAGGGAACAATATAGGAAGCCCATTTCTGGTGTTTCCCGCCTAGATGTTGCTGGAATATTGCTAAAAGCAGCGTAAAACCAATCTCAGTCAGCCAGTCCTAGAGGGAGTTCCCTGAGTCTCCTACGTCTAGACTTGCTGCAATGCTCTTGTACAAAAATATACCTCATCAGATGACAGTACCTGAATGGAGATCTCTGAATCTCCTACGTCTAGACTTCCTGCAATGCTCTTGTACAAAAATATACCTCATCAGATGACAGTACCTGAATGGAGATCTCTGAATCTCCTACGTCTAGACTTCCTGCAATGCTCTTGTACAGAAATATACCTTGTATGTTATTGTAAACAAACGACACAACATCTTGTGGTGGACTCTCTGTGATGGTGTGTCGTCCTGAGATTAAGCTAGAGAGACTTGCTGTTGTATGTATGGTACAGACATGTAGTAGATACCCTGAAGCTCTCTGATGGTACAGTCCCTGTATCATTCAACCCTGAAGCTCTCTGATGGTACAGTCCCTGTACAGTCCCTGTTACAATCTGCCTTGACCCCTCTGATGGTACAGTCCCTGTTACAATCTGCCCTGAGGCCCTCTGATGGTACAGTCCCTGTTACAATCTGCCCTGAGGCCCTCTGATGGTACAGTTCCTGTTACAATCTGCCCTGAGGCCCTCTGATGGTACAGTCCCTGTTACACGATCTGCCCTGAGGCCCTCTGATGGTACAGTCCCTGTAACAAATCTGCCCTGAGGCCCTCTGATGGTACAGTTCCAGTTACAGTCTGCCCTGAAGCTCTCTGATGGTACAGTCCCTGTATCATTCAACCCTGAAGCTCTCTGATGGTACAGTCCCTGTATCATTCAACCCTGAAGCTCTCTGATGGTACAGTCCCTGTATCATTCAACCCTGAAGCTTCTCTGATGGTATAGTCCCTGTATCATTCAACCCTGAGGCCCCTCTGATGGTACAGTTCCAGTTACAGTCTGCCCTGAAGCTCTCTGATGGTACAGTCCCTGTATCATTCAACCCTGAAGCTCTCTCTGATGGTACAGTCCCTGTTACAATCTGCCCTGAGGCCCTCTGATGGTACAGTCCCTGTTACAATCTGCCTTGACCCCTCTGATGGTGGTACAGTCCCTGAGGCCCTCTGATGGTACAGTCCCTGTTACAATCTGCCCTGAAGCTCTCTGATGGTACAGTCCCTGTATCATTCAACCCTGAAGCTCTCTGATGGTACAATCCCTGTATCATTCAACCCCTGAGGCCCTCTGATGGTACAGTTCCAGTTACAGTCTGCCCTGAAGCTCTCTGATGGTACAGTCCCTGTATCATTCAACCCTGTATCTGATGGTACAGTCCCTGTTACAATCTGCCCTGAGGGCCCTCTGATGGTACAGTCCCTGTTACAATCTGCCTTGACCCCCCTGAGGTACAGTCCCTGAGGCCCTCTGATGGTACAGTCCCAGTTACAATCTGCCCTCTTGTGGTGGACCCTGAAGCTCTCTCTGATGGTGGTACAGTCCCTGTATCATTCAACTCTGAAGCTCTCTGATGGTACAGTCCCTGTATCATTCAACCCTGAGGCCCCTGAGGTTCCCCTTGATGGTACAGTCCCTGTGGTACAATCTATAATTCAACCCTGACCCTCTCTGATGGTACAGTCCCTGTTACAATCTGCCCTGAGAGGCCCTCTCTGATGGTACAGTCCCTGTTACAATCTGCCCTGAGGCCCTCTGATGGTACAGTCCCTGTTACAATCTGCCCTGAGGCCCTCTGATGGAGAGACAGTCCCTGTTACATGTGAGGCCCTCTGATGGTACAGTCCCTGTTACAATCTTGCCCTGAGGACTCCCTCTGATGGTACAGTCCCTGTTACAATCTGCCCTGAGGCCCTCTGATGGTACAGTCCCTGTTACAATCTGCCCTGAGGCCCTGTTGATGGTACAGTCCCAGTACAATCTGTTACAGGGCCCTTTGATGGTGCAGTCCCTGTGACAATCTGCCCCTCTCTGATGGTACAGTGTTGTTACAATCTGCCCTGAGGCCCTCTGATGGTACAGTCCCTGTTACAATCTGCCCTGAGGCCCTCTGATGGTACAGTCCCTGTTACCAATCTGCCCTGAGGCCCTCTGATGGTACAGTCCCTGTTACAATCTGCCCTGAGGCCCTCTGATGGTACAGTCCCTGTTACAATCTGCCCTGAAGTCCTCTGATGGTACAGTCCCTGTATCATTCAACCCTGAGGCCCTGTAATGAAGTGGTCCAGGTCACATTGTGCCCTGCAGCCCTGACACAGCCATCATCAGACCCACATGTACATGAGCTCCTGACAGGCCACTCAGTGGGGAGGCCCAAGACGGAAACCCAACTGAACATACCAGGAAATGGCCTACATGGCCTCACTGTCAGACTTCCTGAATCATCCACACGCCTCACATATCTTGCTTCATTACACAAATACTAATTAATAACCTCACAGGATAACTGCTGTCCACAAGGTAGGTCCACTGTGGCATGGTGGAACAAAATCACATTTTCACCTTGTATTTTATTGATGAATTTTTTCATGATCACCGAAAGCTGGGAGGAAAAATTGGTTTTGAATTATTTCAGGAAGGCGTTTGTCGGTCCGGCAATAGTTGTGAAATATTGTCAGTTTCTTGATGTACTTTTGATCAAAGGGATGACTCAGTTTGTGTTTGATGAGGAAGGTATTGATGTGCTGTTTGATTCTGTTTGATGTTTGAGAGTTCTGGTTCATCATTACTGTGATATGCTGGTATAGACAAAGGTTTGTATGTCAAGAGTCAGAACCTTCAAATTGTTGACCGAGGAAGTGTGAACTGACCTACTGTCACGATCTGATAGCCAGACAAAGTTGATACTTGTAACTAACACTTAGTCCCTGAATATGTATAAGTTTTACAGTAACAAATCATCCCATTTTAATTGAAAAGGAGCCCCAGTTCTTAGCACTAAGAGAGCTTAAAAAAATCTAGGCCCTGGGCACGCCAGAAATGGGCTTCACAGATGTACCCATGAGGGGAATAGAACCTGGGTCTTTGGTGTGACGAGCGAAAGCTTTAACCAATAGGCTACTCCTAACCCTCACTGGGCAGAATGAAAATATAGTGATTCAGGGACTGTGAGACAGACTACACCACACCCATTCTGGTGGGTTTAATGTGAACCCTTGACATCTCAGGCCTGCATCATTTCGAACTTGCCTTTATTGTTAAGCTTACATATGACTGGAACCATGTTTGGTCTCAATCCCAACTCTTGTTGCTATTATTCAGGTACAAATTAAGGCAAAGATTATAAATTCAATCAGCAAATATGGCCATCGTTCTAATGGCAGTGATAGGAGAATATGTGAGGTGAGGTGAAATTGGGTTTAACGTCGTGCTTGAGAATATTTCGCTCATATGACGATGTACATGCGTGTGTATCTGTATGTGCGGCTGCTTGTACTAGCCCAGACTGAAGCTGGTTTTATAGTGCTAGCCCACTGAGATACCATGCCGCAGTGAAGCATGAATACCCCACTCAGACACATTATACTGACTCCGAGCTGACCAGTCCTTGTTGTACCCATTAATGCCGAGCGCCAGGCAGGGACCAACAAGTACCATATTTTAACGTCTTTTGGTATGACGCGGCCGGGGATCGAACCCACGACCTTCCGCTCTCTGGGCGGACGCTCTAACCACTACACCAAGGAGGCGGTCAGGAGAATATGTATGGCAGTTTACTTGAGCAAGGATATATGGTTACATATTACATATTGTTTGTTAAATCAGGCAAGTAACACAACAAATTTTGTCGATGGTGGTCTAGCAGAGGCTAAAGTATCATAACTTGTCACAACTCTGCTGTAGCTCTTTCCTAAACCCAGCATTCACCAGATTATGTTATTTTAAACATATTTTACCTGTGCGTTCACAGTGCAGTCTTTGAAATTAGGCTTAGTCCTAATGTCATCATGACCTCAAGTTATAAGAATGAAGGATTAAGGAGGCTTCTGAACACTGAGACTGAGACTTTTAGGAAAGCTGTAAATAAAATATTATTTTGAGGAAATGAAAATCAGTAAGAAAACCCTTGAATACTCATTTGGTTTAGAAACACTGCTGTTTGTAGCACAACAGGGCTGTACTGAATGTAGACTAATAAATAATTATTAATCTTAGAACATATATGATTTTTATAGAAACAAACAATTCCTTTTGAAAAGGGATGAGAGATTCAGAACCTGAATAAACATAGGCTTGCTTCATGTATGATCTTGGCGGGGGGGCGGTGGGGTAGCCTAGTGGTTAAGGCGTCCACTCGTCACGCCGAAGACCCGGGTTCGATTCCCCACATGGGTGCAATGTGTGAAGCCCATTTCTGGTGTCCCTCGCCATGATATTGCTGGAATATTGCTAAAAGCGGTGTAAAACTAAACTCACATACTCACTATGGTCCCGGCATTGCAGAAAGGGCAGGGCAGGAGGGGAAGTAATGCGGTTCAGGGGCAGATTAAAACAGGTCGCCGATTGTTACGATGATAATGACAGTCAGATATACTTCCTGGTGAGAGACACACATTAATATGTTGTTTACATTGCAGTTTTACGAGATAGGAAACTGCATCATTTGTTTATGTCTTGATTTAACAAACACAACAATGAGACATACTTTCTAAAGTTTAATTTAATGTCATTTTTAAAAAAAATAATATTGATTTGTCTCCCGAGAACAATTGACTGACCGATTATTTGACCAGTGGCTCCAGCACTAACAACATGCCAGTCTTTATGGGGACAGCTTGTTCTTGTTATTTCTGTAAGGAAAATGGTTTCAAGTAATATTTATTGCCTCGGAGACTTGTGTAAAGAAGTCAGCATTTTATGGGGACAACTTATTCTTATTATTTGGAGTGGTGGGGTAGCCTAATGGTTAAAGCGTTGGCTCATCACGGCGAAGGTCCAGGTTTGGTTCCCCACGTGGGTACAATGTGTGAAGCCCATTTCTGCTGTGATATTACTAGAACATTGCTAAAAGCGACGTAAAACCATACACACATTTTATTTGTAAAATTATTTAAACTGATAATTATTGCTATAGAGACTACGTAGGGAGGTCAGTCTTTTTTAGGGCCAATTTGTTCTTTTTATTTGTAAAATTACACAAACTAAGAATTATTGCTATAGCAACTTGTATAAGGAGGTCAATCTTTTATTTGTACAACTTTATATTTTTGTTAAATGACAAACTAATAATTATTGCATTAGAGATTTGTGTAAGGATGTCAGTCTTTAACAGCAACAACTTTATTTAATTATTTGTAAAATGTCATAAACTAAAAATCTAAGTATTGCTACGGAGACTCGTGCAAGTCTTTGTTGTTTCTTGCCAGCGTTGTTCATTCAGCAGCCTGTCACTGTGAAGGAATGTTCCACAATACACAGTTGTAGTGATGTTATACCCTAGGAACATGTGGAATACAAGTCATAACCCACACTCACTGTTGTTTTATGAGGTGTGCGCTGGCTCCCTCTATGAAGGAATGTAAGCCACACTCGTGCTGGATCAGCTAGCTCTGGGCCAAATTGAGCATAAATGTCCTGGGTCTCTGTCATCATCCGGTGCTAAACCTTCTGTTTTGTGGGTCCTTGGATTAAACAACTGTAGCTATTAATGCTTTCTCTCACAAATTGCCTTTGACATTTTTTAGTACATGCATTTCTCTCAAATGTTTTTTTTGTGTTGATTATAGAACTTGCTGAGGTTTTTGAATGATCTGGATTGGTTTCGGTTTTACAAAATACGTATGTGTCCATTTGGCACCAAGGGTGGTGGGGTAGCCTAGTGGTTACAGCGTCCGCTCATCATGCTGAAGGGTGTCCCCCGCCGTGATGTTGCTGGAATATTGCTAAAAGCGGCGTAAAACCAAACTCAGTCAGTCAGTCAGTCATCATGCTGAAGACCTTGGTTTGATTTCCCAAATGGGTACAATATGTGAAGCTCGTTTCTGGTGTCCCCCTGCTGTGATTTTGCTGGAATATTGTTAAAAGCGGCGTAAAACTATGCTCATTCACCTACTCATTTGGCACCAAGACATTGGAAGTTGTGGGTTTGAATGCCAGTTTGTTCTGGTTATGTTTGTAAGTATATCAGCACCATACCTCTGTACCAAAGTGGATTGGATGGTTGGGTAGCCTAATGGTTAAGTGTTTACTTGTTACGCTATAGACTTGGGTGTGATTCCAAACATGGGGTGGGGCGGTGGGGTAGCCTAGTGGTTAAAGCGTTCGCTTGTCAAGCTGGAGACCCGGGTTCGATTGCCCACGTGGGTACAATGTGTGAAGCCCATTTCTAGTGTCCCCCGCCGTGATATTGCTGGAATATTGCTGAAAGTGGCATAAAACTAAACTCACTCACTCACTTCAAAAATGGGTACAATGTGTGAAGGTAATGTTTGTTGTCCCCTGCTGTGATATTGCTGTTTGAACATTGCAGTCTGTTTCTCGAGTCAAGCAAAAAATGTTTCGGTCAAGGTAGCTTTGCTTCCTTCCTTCACACTAAGATCTACTGAAAGCGTTATGAGGAGGCAGGTTCGGGCTTTATGATGTTTTGTTTACATTTGCAGACTGTAACTTGGCCACAGGTCTGGATCCCGAGTCTAGTCAACTTCTGTGTGATCTTGTAACCTCAGCTTGTTATCGTAATGCTAAAACTCGGAGCTATGTTTGGGGCGAGTAGACTCAAACAATTTTGGCACAGGCTGCATTTATAGCTCTGAGTTTGTCCTGAGCATTATTTTACCTGAATCGGTGTCCCAGGATATTATACTTAAAACTATTCCTGGTGCTTTTGTTATTTGTGAGTGAGTGAGTGAGTGAGAGAGAGAGAGTTTAGCAGAGGGAAACATGAGAGGGCGAGACAAAACGACCAAGTATCTGAGAGAGAGTGAGTGAATTTAGTTTTACACTGCGGGAGACACCAGAAATAGTCTTCACACATTGTACCCTTTTGGGGATTCGAACCCGGGTCTTCCATGCGATGACGACGAAGGCTTTAATGGCTAGGCTACCCGAACGCTGCTTTGTGATTCAGTTTCGATGTGATTTTTAAGCAAAATTATTTTTCTGTGAAATGTCAGTCAGTTTTTGATGTATACATGCACTGTATGTTCCTTGTTTATGTATGCTCCAGTGAGACATTACGTGATGTTGTGTAGGTAGACAAGCCAGTGACACTAGCTGTGAGGGAAGTAGGACTATTCAGGATCCTGCTGGTGGGTCCAGATGAACAGCTGTGTGTATCTGTGTATCTGTGTATCTGTGTATATGTGCAGTTGTCCAGTCACACATACATACATAGCTGTACATTTGCATTTCCTGGTCATTGACATCACAAAGGAAACAAGGATTGTTTGTGTTTACCAGACCGTCAATGTCGTTCATTGTGAAGTATAGTTTCATTTTCAGTTACAGTAAACACTTCAGTCTTTCTCATAGAGTTGAGGGGGGTGGGGTAGCCTTGTGGTAAAGCGTTCGCTCGTCATGCCGAAGACCTGAGTTTGATTCACACATGGGTACAATATGTGAAGCCCATTTTCTGGTGTCCCCCGCCGTGATATTGCTGGAATATTGCTAAAAGTGGTATAAAACCATACTCACTCACTCACTCGCTCATAGAGTAGTTGTGTTCTAGCTGAAGACTACAAAGATAAGCTTTCAAAGGGTCTAGACTGGGATTTAGTCTCACAAGTGAAGTTAATTTTTGTTTAGAAATATTTTTTCCAAAGAAATATAATACTAATGGAAGTCAAAATGGTGCTTCATTTCTGACAATTTTCACTTGCTGAATCCTTCTAGTCTTGAGCTGGATCTTTTGTATTATTCCCTAGTGTGTGGGAGACACTAGCGACAAAAGTTTTGGTGGACTTGGTGGTGGACACCAGGCAGGGTAGCAATAAGTACCATCTTGTAAGGTGTTTGGGTGTGATGCAGACACTGTATACAGACTCCAAGCTGACTGAATGTTTCCCCATGATGGTGGACACCAGGCAGAGTAACAATAAGTACCATCTTGTAAGGTGTTTGGGTGTGATGCAGACACTGTATACAGACTCCAAGCTGACTGAATGTTTCCCCATGATGGTGGACACCAGGCAGGGTAACAATAAGTACCATCTTGTAAGGTGTTTGGGTGTGATGCAGACACTGTATACAGACTCCAAGCTGACTGAATGTTTCCCCATGATGGTGGACACCAGGCAGGGTAGCAATAAGTACCATCTTGTAAGGTGTTTGGGCGTGATGCAGACACAGTATACAGACTCCAAGCTGACTGAATGTTTCCCCATGATGGTGGACACCAGGCAGAGTAACAATAAGTACCATCTTGTAAGGTGTTTGGGTGTGATGCAGACACTGTATACAGACTCCAAGCTGACTGAACGTTTCCCCATGATGGTGGACACCAGGCAGGGTAACAATAAGTACCATCTTGTAAGGTGTTTGGGTGTGATGCAGACACTGTATACAGACTCCAAGCTGACTGAATGTTTCCCCATGATGGTGGACACCAGGCAGGGTAGCAATAAGTACCATCTTGTAAGGTGTTTGGATGTGATGCAGACACTGTATACAGACTCCAAGCTGACTGAATGTTTCCCCATGATGGTGGACACCAGGCAGGGTAGCAATAAGTACCATCTTGTAAGGTATTTGGGCTTGATGCAACCTCAACCTGCTATCTGGACTCCTAGGAGCTCTATCACACCACTGTCCGACTGGGCACTCCTCAAAGCCCAACAATCCTCCACACACTTATATTTCTACAAGAAGACAATATATTGGCCAGTGGGTTGCAATACTAGATGTATCATTGTGTGCACCTCCAGGCCGATGGTCTACATTTGATGTAGTTGTTGGTGCCGGTGGTGATGTAATGGTGATGTTCAAAGCGAGGATGTTGCTCCACACGGGGGAACGAGGCCAAGCATGCTCGTGAAAGAAGCATCAGCTGTAAATGTCAGTTTGTCTATTCATGGGTCGTGATTTGCTTCCATTACTGCATTCCCTGACTTGGAGAAGTGATGTGCTCCCAGGCTTGTTATAAAACAGTATTTCTGAGTTGGTTGTTTTCAACACAGACTTGAGTTGAGTTGAGATGAGTTGAGTTTTTCGTCACATCAGCATGATTTCAGCCATATAGCGACGAGGCCAAGTCTGCACACGTAAACTTTATAAGAACAAAGCTTAAATGAGTATGGTTTTTAAAAACATATTGATTCATTACATAATTATTTACAAATAGAAAAAGTAAAGTTTCTTCCAGTTTCACAAGATATCTGACTACATAGCATTAAGAGGAACACTTTTTCTAGATATAATGATGCTTTATAACAGTGTAAGCATCTATGCCGAAACGTCGTGTCTATTGCAATTATGAAGTTTTCTGTCCATAAAAAGTGTTCCTCTTCTTCACACCAGAAGAAGTAAATAGTATAAAGAAGTGGATAGTATTATCATCAGCTTCTGGCCTGTTGGCCAGTAGGTCCACTTACCTGTTGTAGTGCTTGGTGATTATGCGGAAGGCCTGGGTTTGATTCTCCACGAAGGTTCAGTGTGTGAAACCAAAGCCTGCTGTCTTCTCATGTAATCTTTTGTAGTGCTCACTCACTCACTCACTCACTCACTCACTCACTCACTCACTCACTCACTCACTCACTCACTCACTCACTCACTCACTCACTCACTCACTCACTCACTCACTCACTCACTCACTCACTCACTCACTCACTCACTCACTCACTCACTCACTCACTCACTCACTCACTCCACTACATTCAGACAAGTTAGATGCCTTCAAGAATGTTCATGATTCAGCATGAAACCTGAAGTGTAATGTGTTAATAATGAAAGAAGTAGGCCACTACAGATGCATACAATAACAGGACAAACTGAAGGGACCTCTGTACCTCTATTGTCCTCGAGGTCAGTACTGTTGGAGGATGTACCTGACAGGTTGTCTGTTTCATAGTTTCTGAACCTCATTACTTTCCCAACTTCCAACCCTTTTTGCAGTGATGAAGCCCTTAATGAAGGAAGTCTAGATTTCCTCATGTTCTGAATCTGTCATCTCACTTTAATAGGAATTACATGTTTCTGTCTAAATTATACATCAGGCTTTTAACTTGACCAACACAATATGGGGTCTGCTAAAACCCCAACTGCTAATTTCAACGGCTCTTACTTGATATACGAATGTCTTGCTAGGTAATGACACATAATATAAGGTGCAGACTATAAGGTGTAATGATTACTGTATAATTACAAGAACTTAATCCTTTTTGTTAGGAATTTTGAACAGTGAATATAAGTGTTCATCCCAGGGGACGCAGTTTATGTATTATACTGTGCCCATTCTGTACATACTAAACAATGAAGACCTGGCTTAGAACTGGTTTTCGGTAACCCATGCTTGTTCAAGTTGTTGTAAGAGGCGACTAACGTGATCGGGTGGTCAGGCTCGCTGACTTGGTTGACAAATGTCATCGTATCCCAGTTGTGTAGACTGATGCTTATGCTGTTGATCACTGGATTGTGTGGTCCAGACTTGATTATTTACAGACCGCTGCCATAAAGCTGGAATATTGCTGAGTGTTTCAACAACCAACCAACCAACTATACATTCTATATTTCTGTGTCCTATAAAACCGTGTGTATGTAATCCGAGACCAAGCGCTAGTGTCTCTGAGAGGTGACTCAAGTGTTGATGACCCCGGCTGTTGATGCTGTGTGTTAGTAATGTGATTGTCATGAAGCTCGGAGTAAACTCATGCTAAATAAATAATGATTTACTCCGAGTGAAATGGACTTTAATTTCATGCAGTGGTGAATCACTTGTCAGATATGACATAGTAATGACAGATTGAGCAACTGACGCTGTCCGACAAGGTGGTCTGTGTCAGCCATTACCCCGTCCAGGACACGTAGACCATATCTCAGCCAGGACACACAGACTAACGCTTAGTCTCCAGAATTGGTCTTCAGTAACCTATGCTTGTCGTAAGAGGCGACTAACGTGATCGGGTGGTCAGGCTGGCTGACTTAGTTGACACATGTCATCGTATCCCAGTTGCGTAGATTGATGCACATGTTGTTGATCACTGGATTGTTTTGTCCAGACTCGATTATTTACAGACTGCCACCATTTGCAGGGACATTGCTGAGTGCGGCGCTAAATATCCAGTCAGCCATCTTAGTCTCTAAAACAAATACTCTATTTAGACTGAAAAGGAGGATTTTACAGAAAAAATGTTTCCTAAATTAATACACTGAAATATAGTGAAAAGGAACCCAGAGACTTTCTTCATTTTCTGAAACTGTGGTAATCTAGACTGGCCATATTCCAGACTGGATTGTCTGGTCCAGACTCCGTTATTTACTGACAGCTGCCATATAGGTGGAATATTGCTGAGTGAAGCGTTAAACAACAACCAACCTACTTAGTCTCTAAAACAAATAACTACATTTTAACTGAGAAGCCCCAACTAACATCTAGCCTCAAGAATGAACATATTTTACAGAAAAAATGGTTCCTAAATTATTGGGGGGGTGGTGGGGTAGCCTAGTGGTTAAAGTGTTGGCTCGTCACGTCGAAGACCCGGGTTCGAATCCCCACATGGGTACAATGTGTTAAGCCCATTTCTGGTGTCCCCCGCCGTGATGTTGCTGGAATATTGCTAAAAGCGGCGTAAAACCAAACTCAGTCAGTCAGTCAGTCCTAAATTATTGTACTGAAATATAATGAAAAGGAGCCTGGAGAGTTTCTTCATTTTCATAAACTGTGGTAATCTAGACTAGCCACATTCCAGACTTGGGCTTTCTTAGATATATATGTTTCAGGGTCTGTATGACAGACTAGGAGCCCCAGTGAGATGGGAGAGTCAGAACTTGGAGAAATCTAGGCTTGCTTCATTTAGGGATTTTGCATTGCAATAATGGTGGGCGGAGATAATTATGCTTCTCATGCTCTTGAGACTCTGACTACAACGGTACACACAGTAGGAACTAGTTAGGGCAGCACGGGGCTGGGTGTATGGATGGGGGTCAGATAGTGGATGATTATTGTAGGAGGACAGTCAAGTGGAGGGATGGTGGGGGGGTGGCAGGTTGACCTTTGGACATTAGTAGATGATTGTGGGGGTTTAAATACACTGTTTCAGTGAGGCCTGGTGGGGGGTGGCAGGTTGACCTGCCGACAATTAGTAAATGATTGTAGGGGGAGGGGGGTTGGGGATTTATACCCTGTTTAAGTGGGGGAATGCTTAGGGTGGCATTAATGACCAGTTGGTCAATTAGTGGATGAGTTGGACAGAGGTTAGTACCCTGTTTGGATGTGGGGTGATAGAAGGGTAGGGAACTTGATGGGGTGGGTGGGCATGTACGTGGGGGACAGATTGAACCTTAAAGGTTAACACAAGTACATTGTTAGATGGGATGATGAGGGTTCATGAAGGCAGGTGCTGCAGCAGATCGCCATGGTAACTTGATCCATTGAATGGAGTGATGAAATCAGCAGAACTACTAAACTGACAATTAGTGGACAATGGTTAAGCTGACATCCATAAGTACTGTTGCTTGTGTGTAGCAGTTCAAGATATCGTCGAAAGATTTAGTGTTTTGTGAAGTTTTCATATTTTTAAATTGATTGTTATTGTGATTGTTATTGTGAAGTGATTGTCGTCAGAAAGTGCAGTGATGCATTCAAAGGGTCTCCAAGTGTCTCTCAAATCTTTCTTGTTTAATATTCAACTGATATTTTTTTTTCAATTATTCATTTTGCCCAAACATCCATGCTGTCACTTTTCACACATGACAATAATACAATACTGACTCAAGGTGTTTTATTTATATTTGGAAGACAGGCTTGGCAGCACTGGTAAAAATTTTGACCTGCCAGTCCTGTGAAAATCTTTCCCTGGTTACAATACTACTCGTTACTGAAAATGGGGGTGGTGGAAGGTGGATTGTTGGGATGTGACGTGAACAGAGAACTCACAGGGAGAGTTATACTGACCATGGGAACAAGTGGAGGCTGGAGATTTTATGAACTACAGAGACCGTGGAGTTAAATGCTTGGAAAATTGTTGTACAGCATGTTTTTGTCCATGGATCCAAAACCCAGGTCTTGTAATATTTATTTCTCTTTTAGCCTCAGCTAATGATCAATATGTAGGGAGACATCTGTACTGGAATGAATCCAAATAGACCAGCTAGGGCTGGTGGTAGCTTCATGGCTGTATGGGTGGTGGGTATTGACATACATGATGGACTAGGGGGTGAGGGTTGGGTGGGGGTGAGGGTTGGGTGGGGTGAGGGTTTGGGGTAGACTAGCTACGGCTGGTGGTAGCTTCATGGCTGTAGGGGTGGTGGGTATTGACATACATGATGGACTAGGGGTGAGGGTTTGGGGTAGACCAGCTAGGGGCTGGTGGTAGCTCATGGCTGTATGTGTGGTGGGTATTGACATACATGATGGACTAGGGGTGAGGGTTTGGTGGGGGTGAGGGTTTGGGGTAGACCAGCTAGGGCTGGTGGTAGCTTCATGGCTGTATGTGTGGTGGGTATTGACATACATGATGGACTAGGGGTGAGGGTTTGGTGGGGGACGAGGGTTGGGTGGGGGTGAGGGTTTGGGAGTAGACCAGCTAGGGCTAGTGGTGGCTTCATGGCTGTATGGGTGGTGGGTATTAACATACATGATGGACTAGGGGGGGGTTGGGTGGGGGTGAGGGTTTGGGGTAGACCAGCTAGGGCTAGTGGTAGCCTCATGGCTGTATGGGTGGTAGGTATTGACATACATGATGGACTAGGGGTGAGGGTTGGGTGGGGGTGAGGGGTTTGGGGTAGACCAGCTAGGGCTAGTGGTGGCTTCATGGCTGTATGTGTGGTGGGTATTGACATACATGATGGACTAGGGGGTGAGGGTTGGGTGGGGGTGAGGGTTTGGGGTAGACCAGCTAGGGCTAGTGGTGGCCTCATGGCTGTATGGGTGGTAGGTATTGACATACATGATGGACTAGGGGTGAGGGTTGGGTGGGGGTGAGGGTTTGGGGTAGACCAGCTAGGGCTAGTGGTGGCTTCATGGCTGTATGTGTGGTGGGTATTAACATACATGATGGACTAGGGGGTGAGGGTTGGGTGGGGGTGAGGGTTTGGGGTAGACCAGCTAGGGCTAGTGGTGGCTTCAAGGCTGTATGGGTGGTGGGTATTAACATACATGATGGACTAGGGGATGGGGGTGAAGGTTTGGGGTAGACCAGCTAGGGCTAGTGGTAGCTTCATGGCTGTATGGGTGGTGGGTATTGACATACATGATGGACTAGGAGGTGAGGGTTGGGTGGGGGTGAGGTATGGGTGGGTGGGGTGAGGGATGGTGTTGATGTAGAGGTGAGGGGTTGGGTAGAGAGTTGTGGTCAGGCTGGAGAGGAAGGCTGACGGCGTTGATGTAGAGGTGAGGGGGTGCAGCAGAATTGAGTAGTGACGGACTCTGCCTCGTCATGTCACACAGAGGTCCATCATTGACTATGACAGCTGTTGTCCTGGTTGTAATGACCACCAGCGGAAATAGAAGCACAAGGATTGAGTTATGTTCACATAACCCGCCCATCCATCATCCTCTAAACACTGATAATTCCCGTCTCCCCACATAATTCCCCACAATTCCCACCCTACACTGGTCCTAATAGCTACCAGCAAGCTGCAGTAATTCATCTCAATGGCCAAATTACTAAATTGTTGAAAATTGTCGTATCCTTTGCTTGCTCGACGAGAGTTGATCTTTTGTTTCCCAATCATTTAGACGCCAAATTTATCTCATTACACCAGTAGCATTAGGCTGTACTGACTCGCTACTTAAACCCTGGTAGCGGAGCTGTAGTGGCCGAGCCCCAGGAGAGCGGGTATCAATTTGGAAGAGGATAATAGACGGAACATGATTGTTTTATTCAAATAGGGCAGGATATGTGGTCAGTTGGTAGAACAGAGACCGCCGAGCAGCCGACTGGCCCACACGAGCTGTAATAACCCTTGATGCTTTAAAAGCTATATCCATGAATGAAGTCCGTAGATTGGCCTTGCCTGTACTCCACACTGGTGTTCAACACTGCTGCATAGAAGATTACTGGGTTATTGGCAAGCTGGTGTATATCGCGTGACTGTGGTTGTCGTAGTGGTGGTGGAGGAGGATGGCGAGGAGGACGATGTGGACGGGATGTTCGGATGCAGGTATGTGGACATATTGTTGCTGCTGGTGGGGTCACCGGCCGTTCCCGGACGGGATGCTTTATGTGGGAGTGTGGGACGCGTGGAGGGAGTCCAGTGCTCACAGATCTATGTGCTGGTCAACTTGTAGGGTAACTTGACCACTTGGACATTTTCGTGATTGTATGACTTTCTAACAGGATAGCAGTGATTTTGTTACCAGACAGTTGTACATTTTCATTATTTGACAGAGTTTTATAGGAATTCTTCTGGATTATAGTCACAGGATTAAAACTAGTCTGAAACATAAGGTCACCTGTTATGATGCTATAAAATTAAGTGTTTTGAAAATGTTGAATATGGGCCGAGAGCATCTCTATACAATCAGGATGTGGTGAAAAATATGTTGAGGGATGGAATATTATCTTCATGGCTTTTTATTGATTGCAAAGCAATTTTTGAGCTGTTATGAAAGAAAAGGTTTAATTATGTGAGGGTAGTATTTCACAACTTAGTCCGTGGGACACTTCAGTATGTGAGGCTGGCTGTATGTGTGGTGGACGCTGTGGTAGATGTAGGAGCATGGTGATTACTGCCGGTATGGAATATGACCCTTGAATCTGCAATATGGTGACAGTAGAGGTGGGGATGTGATGGTGTTTTGTGCGGAGATGATCGTGTGGGGTGGTGATATGTGTGATGGTGTGGGGTTTGTATGTCATGGTTTGGAGCAGAGCTGTGATGGGGTGGGGGATGTGAAAGTGGAGGGGTGTGTGGAGGGATGGTGTGGTGTGTAAGAGGATGGGATGGTGTGGAGTGGAGATGTGACGGTGTTATGTGGGGATATGAGGTGCTGGGGGGAAGGGAAGAAAGAGATGTGATGGTGTGGGTAGGGATGTGGATAGGGACGGGTGGGAATGTGATAGTGTGGGATGGTGGGAATCTGATGCTATGGGGTGAGGATGTGAAGGGGTGGGAATTTCATGGTGTGAGTGGGTATAGAATGGTTTTAAAAGGGGGTGGAACCACTTTAATAAGGATGTAAAGTAAGAGTAAAGATGCAGATCTTGGAACTGATGATGGAACAAGACTTAGCTCTGAAAAGTTGTGCGTAAGAATAATATGTTATCCATAACAAATGTCGTTTATTCATGCCATTATGTAGGTGGAATTTTCCTGGGATTTAGCAACGAACACACTTTGAATTGTCCTCGCCGTAGTTAGTGTTAGTGTTAGACAGTTGGTGAGTGAGTGAGTTTGTGAGTGAGTGAGTTGGTAAGAGTGCTTTGGTGAGCAAGTGAGTGAGTTTGGTCAGTTGGTGGGTAAGTTAATGGATAGGTTAATGGGTAAGTTTGTGAGTGGTCAATCTTTCCAGTTAGGTTGCTATATATATCAGTTGTTGAGGAAGAGAAGTATCTACCTCGTGTGTAAAAGGCGACTAACCGGATCGGGTGGTCAGGCTTGCTGGCTTGGTCAACATGTCATCGGTTCCCAATTGCGCAGATCGATGTTCATGCTGTTGATCACTGGATTATCTGGTCCAGACTCGATTATTTACAGACCGCTGCCATATAGCTGGAATATTGCTGAGTGCGGCGTAAAACTGAACTCACTCACTCACTCACTCACTCTACCCCGTGTACCCATGAAACCACGTGATTCCCTTTCATGTTACCCACCCTTGCCTTCCGACTACGCCCCTCCTATCTGTGAACCCCCTGCAGCCTTCTGACTGAAGCGTGTCAGTGACTTACGGAGTGGTTATTGATTATGCTGGGGCCTGCCTTAAACTGCTTCATTGTTGTTGCAATAATGGACACAAATTATACTCCTCCTGTTCCCTGAGAGTGTATTTGCCTGTACCAGCCCGTGTTTGTCAATTATACTGAATATTCCCCTCCAGCGGGCCGCCTGTGGAATAATGCCCGTATTCCCCCACTTTTGGGACTCCAGTAATACAAATAATGGGTTGGTCCAAGCTTCAGTGCGTTAGCTCATTGTCCGGGATGGTGCTGGATATTGTATGGCTGTCATGTGATATACCTGCTTAGTATTGGGGAATATGCCCCTGGGTCTCGGTGGGGGTTCCACCATGGTCCTCCTGGTGGATGGAGTAGTTAGAATGTCAGAGGTGTTAATTAGAAATATGCACTTGTCATTGTCCTGGTATCATCAGTTGAACTGAAGTTGACGTTTGTTTGTTTGCTTACAACGGAAGCTTATGGAAATTTATTAGAGATTTAGTGATGGCTGTGTTTGATTGAGATTTACAGTTGGTGTCAGATTGTTCGTTTGCATTGATGGTTTGTTTTTACCAATTCAAATAAATATTCACAATGATCAAAGTCCTTTATTAAGCATTATAAATTTTTTTCAGTCTTAGGCCAAATCACTTTTATTTCTTGTTTTACAGATTTTTGTCCTCAGAAAATCTTAATGCAGGAGGGAAAAATAAATAAAAATAAAATCACCAGTCAAAGTAATAATCCTTCTTAATACTCAAAATATTTTACTTTTGGCAATTTAGGAAGTGTATATGGGGCAAAAAAAGTTTTTGGCCAATAAAAACATTAGGATTTTATTTTTTGGGAGGGGAAAATTAATTAAATTTTTTTTTCTTATTCTTGAAAAAATATGACAGGCGGATCCGTAAAACAAGAAATAAAATTGGTCTGGCCTTAGTAAACAAAAATAAAATATGTAAAGCAATAAAACCCATTTCTTTATGACTGTTAAAACAAGAGGCACTGTGTTATAATATGCTGTGTACATTCTGTGAATATGTGAAAGTGCCAGTGAACAGTCAACCTGGAAACTTCAGCGCTATACAAAATGACTAGATTAGATTAAAACAGAAATTGTTCTGGTTTTGTACACTTGTTGTAATGGATGATATCTTGATGAGATTGTACAGGGCCAGATAGTTCTGTACACTTGTACTGGATGACGATATGTTGATGAGATTGTACAGGGTTGAGTTCTGTACAACTGTACAGGACCAGATAGTTCTGTACATGTACTAGATAACTGGATGTATGTTGATGAGATTGTACAGGGCCAGATAGTTCTGTACACTTGTACTGGATGACGATATGTTGATGAGCTTGTACAGGGCCAGATAGTTCTGTACACTTGTACTGGATGACGATATGTTGATGAGCTTGTACAGGGCCAGATAGTTCTGTACACTTGTACTAGATGACGATATGTTGATGAGATTGTACAGGGCCAGATAGTTTTGTACACTTGTACTGGATGACGATATGTTGATGAGATTGTACAGGGCCAGATAGTTTTGTACCCTTGTACTGGATGACGATATGTTGATGAGATTGTACAGGGCCAGATAGTTCTCTACACTTGTACTGGATGACGATATGTTGATACAACTGTACAGGGCTAGATAGTTCTGTACCCTTGTACTGGATGACAATATGTTGATGAGATTGTACAGGGCCAGATAGTTCTGTACACTTGTACTAGATGATTATATGTTGATGAGATTGTACAGGGACAGATAGTTCTGTACACTTGTACTGGATGACGATATGTTGATGAGATTGTACAGGGCCAGATAGTTTCCAATCTGTTTCCTTTGAACTACTCCGAAATGGGTTGATGTAATTTGCCATGGACTGATAGCTCAACTACATGAATATCTGAAAATGATATTCAAAAAGATTCAATGAATTTTGCATGACATGAGTTTCTGAAGATGAAATTCTCCAAGATCTGATATACAGAGTTGTAAGTTTGAACTGTTACATCTGTTGATGAAATTCTGATAGCTTTCATCACTATCTGGCTAGTAGTTAACTTCTGATGGTTGTATTGTGGATGATCAACTCTTGACAAGGATGCCCTTGACCTGCGTCTTCCTCTGACACCATCAGCAGCTGTGGGGATGATGTTAGCGTCATTCAGACGTTGAGTAATGTCTGGGTTAACAGTAAGAAAGTCGTCCTTTCAGTGATGTTGATGCAAATCAGGCACCATTGCTTCCAGCGAAGCCATCAACTGGGAAACTTGGCTGTCCAGCCTGTGTGCGTACCATAACTCTTTGATGTCGCTGATGATAAAATGATGCTGTAACGCTCTTCTGTAACACAATAATGTTGTGCGTTATTCAATATTCTGATGTCAGTTTGTCTTTGATGGTCTGAGTGATGGCCACAAGGCAGTGTCAGGGCGCAGCTTTATGTTGTAGGAGAGTTTTTTGTCTTATTGTGAATGTTATGATTCCTCAAGGAAGAAGATGGTTGAAGTCCGCTGACTTCTTGACCTTGCTGCCAGTAGCCTGGCTTGCTTTTTGTTGCCTGTCAAAGACAAAATAGAAATGCGAACACTCTAAACAATAACTACTCCCTAGGGTACAGGAACCATTTTGGTGAATAATGAATGCTCCCTTAGCTCTTTGCGAAAATTGCCGAGGCAATGAAATATGTGACCTTGGTGATATGTTGAAAGTGGCTGTGAAGATGATGAATACTGACAGTGTAGAGAACTTGGGAGGTACGGGAGATACCAGCTCAATATTCTTAGCAACTTTTTCTGTAAATTGTGTTAGTGTATCGAGAGTTAACAGCTAACTACTGACTTGTCCATACAGGGCTGGTGGGGTAGCCCTGTGGTTAAAGCTTTCCCTCGTCACGCCGAAGACCTGGGTTCGATTCCAGCAATATTGGTGCAATGTGTGAAGCCCATTTCTGGTGTCCCCTTCCATGATATTGCTGGAATATTGCTTAAATATTGCTAAAATATTGCTAAATACTGCTAAAATATTGCTAAATACTGCTAATTGTTGCTGAAATGTTGCTACAAGCTGCCTAAAACTAAACTCACTCGCTACTTATGCAAATAGAAATTGATCAAACTCTGGCTTAGGATTTGTGACTTACTTGGTTTGGAAATTTGGGCTAAAATGTGTTGTACATCTGAATAGATAATTTAAATGTGTTGCTATGTGTATTTGCTGAGAATTAATTGCTTCAACTTGCTGAAGCATATTTTCTGCTTGTATTGATTGTTCACAAGACTGTTGGAGTCCATCGTTGGTGACATCACAGATGGATCAACACCCCGGTGTTAACACATTTGGACTTCAACAATGAATGTAAAGTTGCAAGAATCTGAAATAGTTTACAAGGTGTTGATACATGCACTGTTCCATTATTGGACACAGAGACTGATGGCTTATCGGTGGGGAGGGTGTGTATGAGGGGTGGGGCTTGGTGATGTAGAGTAGCAATGTTAACTAGAGCGAGGCTGATTGCTTGTCAGTGTACGTGCGTGCGTGCGTGCGTGCGTTAGGGTAGCAATGTTAGCCAGAGTGTTATTGATCCATGGGTGATACCTGGGCTGTCACCCACAGACTGATAGATGGGTGACCAATGCCCATGGGTGGAATGGGCATGGAAGGGTAATAATGTGTGTGGCTGTCACCAACAGTCTGATAGCTGGGCAGTAGGGAGGGTGTTGTGAGGGGTGGGCCTGGGCAGTAGGGAGGGTGTTGTGAGGGGTGGGCGGGCAGCAGGGAGGGTGCTGTGAGGGGTGGGCTGGGCAGTAGGGAGGGTGTTGTGAGGGGTGGGGCTGGGCAGTAGGGAGGGTAGCTGTGAGGGGTGGGCTGGGCAGTAGGAGGGTGTTGTGAGGGGTGGGCTGGGCAGTAGGGAGGGGTGTTGTGGGGGGGGTGGGCTGGGCAGTAGGGAGGGTGTTGTGAGGGGTGGTGCTGGGGCAGGGGGAGGGTGTTGTGAGGGGGGCCCGGCAGTAGGGAGGGTGTTGTGAGGGGTGGGCTGGGCAGTAGGGAGGGTGTTGTGAGGGTGGGGGCTGGGCAGCAGGGGAGGGTGTTGTGAGGGGTGGGGGCTGGGCAGTAGGGAGGGTGTTGTGAGGGGTGGGGCTGGGCAGTAGGGGAGGGTGCTGTGAGGGGGTGTGGCTGGGCAGTAGGAAGGGTGTTGTGAGGGGTGGGGCTGGGCAGTAGGAAGGGTGTTGTGAGGGGTGGGGCTGGGCAGTAGGGAGGGTGTTGTGAGGGGTGGGGCTGGGCAGTAGGGAGGGTGTAGTGAGGAGTGGGGCTGGGTGTGGTCAGGTAGCAATATTAGCCAGAGTGTTATTTACACATGGGCTCCTACAGCTGGTCAGTGGGGTGTCCTACACTTGTTTTCTCACCGAAGTAGGGGATTATTCATCAGGAGGAAACTGTGGAGTAACTGGAGACAAAATCAATTATTCTGACCATGCTGGTAAATCTGGCTGTGTTGACTGTGTGACAGTCTTGCTCTTCACACTAACCTGTAGCTCCAGGCAGCTGTAGAGGGTAGGCCCACAATAGGCAGCTGTATTGGCAACTCCATGTTAGAGGCTGGTTATATGTAGGTTGGCCACAGTAAACAGCCATGTTAGGCTAGGCAGTGTACATATTGGCTGTCCATGTTAGCTGTACAATGTGGTAATAGGACCAAACACTTCGAAACTACAACCCAGGGGCTGGTTATCAGCATCGCAACTCCATGTTAGAATGTAGTGTTTTTGTTTTTAATTTTCCATGTTTCAGCTGGTATACACACATTGTACACAACTCCATGTTAGGGCTGGTTACACATTGGCAACTCCATGTTAGGGCTGGTTACATATTGGCAACTCCATGTTAGGGCTGGTTACATATTGGACAACTCCATGTTAGGGCTGGTTACACATTGGCAACCCACGTTAGGGCTGGTTACATATTGGCAACTCCATGTTAGGGCTGGTTACATATTGGCAACTCCATGTTAGGGCTGGTTACATATTGGCAACTCCATGTTAGGGCTGGTTACATATTGGCAACTCCATGTTAGGGCTGGTTACATATTGGCAACTCCATGTTAGGGCTGGTTACATATTGGCAACTCCATGTTAGGGCTGGTTACATATTGGCAACTCCATGTTAGGGCTGGTTACATATTGGCAACTCCATGTTAGGGCTGGTTACATATTGACAACTCCATGTTAGGGCTGGTTACATATTGGCAACTCCATGTTATGGCTGGTTACATATTGGCAGCTCCATGTTATGGCTGGTTACATATTGGCAGCTCCATGCTAGGGCTGGTTACATATTGGCAACTCCATGTTGTGGCTGGTTACATATTGGCAACTCCATGTTAGGGCTGGTTACATATTGGCAACTCCATGTTAGGGCTGGTTACACATTGGCAACTCCATGTTAGGGCTGGTTACATATTGGCAACTCCATGTTAGGGCTGGTTACATATTGGCAACTCCATGTTAGGGCTGGTTACATATTGGCAACTCCATGTTAGGGCTGGTTACATATTGGCTACTGCATGTTAG
Source organism: Haliotis rubra (assembly GCF_003918875.1). NCBI lineage: Eukaryota > Metazoa > Mollusca > Gastropoda > Lepetellida > Haliotidae > Haliotis > Haliotis rubra. The sequence goes on from NW_025765058.1 coordinate 75,094, forward strand.
GGCTGGTTACATATTGGCAACCCCATGTTATGGCTGGTTACATATTGACAACTCCATGTTAGGGCTGGTTGCACATTGGCAACTCCATGTTAGGGCTGGTTACATATTGACAACTCCATGTTAGGGCTGGTTGCACATTGGCAACTCCATGTTAGGGCTGGTTACATATTGACAACTCCATGTTAGGGCTGGTTACATTTTGGCAACAAAGAGTTACAAATTTTCAAAGTAAGAAAATATAGTTACTAGTATACAAAGTCAGGGAGTGCACAACTCCAGCAACAGACTTCATGGGTTACAGGCTAGTTATACATCAGCAACAAAGATTTACCAATTTCGAAGTGTGAAAACATAGGTACACAAAGTCAGGGAGTGCATCACTCCAGCAACAGACTCCCAGGGTTATAGGCATGTAAGAGCTGGTTATACATCAGCAACAGACTCCCAGGGTTATAGGCATGTGAGAGCTGGTTATACATCAGCAACAGACCCCCAGGGTTATAGGCATGTAAGAGCTGGTTATACATCAGCAACAGACTCAGACCCAGGGTTATAGGCATGTAAGAGCTGGTTATACATCAGCAACAAAGATTTACTAATATCGCCAGCGAAGTGTGAAGGCATAGGCACAAAGTCAGGGAGTGCATCAAACAGACTCCCAGGGTTATAGGCATGTAAGGCTGGTTATACATCAGCAACAACAGACTCCCAGGGTTATAGGCATGTAAGAGCATCAGCAACAGACTCCCAGGGTTATAGGCATGTAAGAGCTGGTTATACATCAGCAACAGACTCCCAGGGTTATAGGCATGTAGAGCTGGTTATACATCAGCAACAGACTCCCAGGGTTATAGGCATGTAAGAGCTGGTTATACATCAGCAACAGACTCCCAGGGTTATAGGCATGTGAGAGCTGGTTATACATCAGCAACAGACCCCAGGGTTATAGGCATGTAAGAGCTGGTTATACATCAGCAACAGACTCCCAGGGTTATAGGCATGTAAGAGCTGGTTATACATCAGCAACAAAGTAAGAGCTGGTTAGAATGTAAAGAGTGTTATGTTGTGTACCACCCAGGGGTGGAAATAACCCATTGCCCAACGTCCGAGTCCAGTGTTTTTTATGTCGGGCAAGCAAATTTGTATATCACACTGTACCGGTGTCCAGTTGACTTTCCAATGTTAATTATGTTGTTTATTTTAAAAAGTCAACAAGAAAACGGACGGTATAGTGGACAAATTATCAGGGCAAGTGATTTTACATGTGCCACTGTATCGGGTTATACCAGCAATTTTAAAGTTATTTCCACCCCTGCCACCATTACCAGAGTTTACAAGACCGTGTTGAAGTTTATTTGACACGGGCTTTGGACTAGTGGCCAAAGAAGCATAGTGCTATTTTCTGGCTATTTGCTAGTAATGGAGACTGAGAATGTATATGAAAATGCACTGCCTCAGCAAAGGATTATGAATTACTACTTGTGATGTTCCAGAGTTGCTGAGCCTGCAGGAAGAGATAACATGAATCAGCTGTAAGGACCCCAGGACTGACAACAGTGAAGCAGCGAGGGTTGTCACCTAGCATGCAAGATGGCGACCCTATCGCTCAAGATCAGCGTTGTGGGGAGCAACATCGTCAAGACGATGCAGTTCGAGCCGTCCACCATTGTCTACGATGCTTGTAGAATTATCCGAGAAAGAATCGCCGAAACCACACAAGGAAACCGTAAGTACTTGGACCTTGTTATACAGGTGCTTGTGAAGCATGATGAGGAAATAGAAGCGAAAGATGATACTGTAGCAGATACTTTTGTGTGAAGTCACCTCAGTTAGGGTTTATACCAACATTTGTTGGTGCCTCATAGTGGTTACTTATATCATAGTGTTTCATTAACCAAGGAAGTATAGTAATGGCTTGGTACAGGGATGAGAATGTTCCGCGTATCCATGGAATTCCACGGATTTGATCATACTGGGGTCATTCTTGGATCTACGGCCCCCTAAATCCCTGCTCATTTTGCTGTTTTGAATCATAGCCATTCTCATCCCTGTTTATAGAATCATACCGATTCTCATCCCTGTTGATAGAATCATAACCATTCTCATCCCTGTTGATAGAATCATAGCCATTCTCATCCCTGTTGATAGAATCATACCCATTCTCATCCCTGTTGATAGAATCATAGCCAACCCTGTTGATAGAATCATAGCCATTCTCATCCCTGTTGATAGAATCATAACCATTCTCATCCCTGTTGATAGAATCACAGCCATTCTCATCCCTGTTGATAGAATCATACCCATCCTCATCCATGTTGATAGAATCATAGCCATTCTCATCCCTGTTGATAGAATCATAGCCATCCTCATCCCTGTTGATAGAATCATAACCATTCTCAACCCTGTTGATAGAATCATAGCCATCCTCATCCCTGTTGATAGAATCATAGCCATCCCTGTTGATAGAATCATACCCATCCTCATCCCTGTTGATAGAATCATAGCCATCCCTGTTGATAGAATTATAGCCATAGCCATCCCTGTTGATAGAATCATAACCATTCTCATCCCTGTTGATAGAATCATAGCCATCCCCTGTTGATAGAATCATAACCATTCTCATCCCTGTTGATAGAATCATAGCCATCCCTGTTGATAGAATCATACCCATTCTCATCCCTGTTGATAGAATCATAGCCATCCCTGTTGATAGAATCATAACCATTCTCATCCCTGTTGATAGAATCATAGCCATTCTCATCCCTGTTGATAGAATCATAGCCATCCCTGTTGATAGAATCATAGCCATCCCTGTTGATAGAATCATACCCATCCTCATCCTGTTGATAGAATCATAGCCAACCCTGTTGATAGAATCATAGCCATTCTCATCCCTGTTGATAGAATCATAACCATTCTCATCCCTGTTGATAGAATCATAGCCAACCCTGTTGATAGAATTATAGCCATAGCCATCCCTGTTGATAGAATCATACCCATCCTCATCCCTGTTGATAGAATCATAGCCATCCCTGTTGATAGAATTATAGCCATAGCCATCCCTGTTGATAGAATCATACCCATTCTCATCCCTGTTGATAGAATCATAACCATTCTCATCCCTGTTGATAGAATCATAGCCATCCCTGTTGATAGAATCATAGCCATTCTCATCCCTGTTGATAGAATCATAGCCATTCTCATCCCTGTTGATAGAATCATAGCCATCCCTGTTGATAGAATCATAGCCATTCTCATCCCTGTTGATAGAATCATAGCCATCCCTGTTGATAGAATCATAGCCATCCCTGTTGATAGGAATCATACCCATTCTCATCCCTGTTGATAGAATCATAGCCATCCCTGTTGATAGAATCATAACCATTCTCATCCCTGTTGATAGAATCATAGCCAACCCTGTTGATAGAATCATTGCCATTCTCAACCCTGTTGATAGAATCATAGCCATTCTCAACCCTGTTGATAGAATCATACCCATCGTCATCCCTGTTGATAGAATCATAGCCATCCCTGTTGATAGAATTATAGCCATAGCCATCCCTGTTGATAGAATCATATCCATTCTCATCCCTGTTGATAGAATCATAGCCATTCTCAACCCTGTTGATAGAATCATACCCATCCTCAACCCTGTTGATAGAATCATAGCCATTCTCATCCCCTGTTGATAGAATCATATCCATTCTCAACCCTGTTTATAGAATCATAACCATTCTCATCCCTGTTGATAGAATCATACCCATCCTCATCCCTGTTGGTAGAATCATAGCAATTTGCTTACAGTGTGTTTCGGGTGAGTAGAAAATACCACACCTTTAAGACTGACCCAGTAGATTGGGTAGGTAGGATCAGTGATTTAGTTGATTCAATGTCAATGTACTCCAAGGGAGTGGATGGTTGCTTATGATATGGATCACTGGATTGTCTGGTCTAGACTTAATTCATGACATCATTCCAGCTGTATGTTGAGGGGGTTCAGTTCGAGCTGGCTTGGAGGAAGAGTTTAAGATCTACGTTGTGGGTATGTTGTTCTGTAGATTGAAGGTGCAGTTATGTTTTCTGGTTTCAACCCCACCATTTCCCAGGCTACTTTTCATTCCTAAAGGACTCTCAATGGGAAAAGATCATTCCAACACGCAGCCAGTCTCTGGAACAACTTGCCCACTCACATCAAGAATGCTGAATCTTTGGACACATTTAAATGCGTCTCTCTAAAACCCACTTGTTTCATTCTTGCCTATTACTAGACTTTCTATGTTCAATTGCAAAATAGTTTTAACTATTTTCTTCTCTTATAGTAGTAGTGCGGGTATTAGTACCTGGATGTGCTATATAAATACCCACATCATCATCATCATTGTTCCCAATCTGGTTTTATTGCAGATTCAGATTTTGGACTGTTCCTGGCTGACGAGGACCCTAAGAAAGGAGTATGGCTAGAGCAGGGCCGCAGCCTGGAGTACTACCTGCTGCGGAATGGGGTAGGTGTTGTCACAGCGCCGCAGTCATTAACTGGTCGCATCTGATCTGCTCGCGCAGTTCTTATCTTTAACGGGGCGATGGGGTAGAATAGTGGTCAATGTGGCGTTTCTTTTGACGCCAAGACTTTGGTTTGATTCCCCTGTGTTGGTTCTAGGGCTGCAACAAATACACTATGTGGCGAATATGATACATATCATGAATATTGGGTAATGAATACAAATAGTTATTCATGAATACAATATTGTAGTTAAGTTGATGTACAATATGGAATGCCCATGTTGACAGTGTTAATTTGTCACAGCAATAACCAGTCATCTCATGACACTCAAATTTGGTATGTAATAGTTATAGATGACAGTACCATGTGCGGCCATGGCAAACTAACATGACTTGCGCTACTACAAGGCTAGTACATAATGCATTCTTGCATATCTCACTTTGGAAAAGGTTTAAGTAGAACATGCTCCCTTAAAAACATCGTAAATATTCGTTAATATTCGGTTCTGGTGACCACGAATAACGAATTGAATTCATGAAAGGCTATGGTTAGATTCACCCGAATATGTGAGTGAATCATTACATCCTTAGTGGGTACAATGTATGAAGCCTGTCTCTGGTGTCCTGCTCTGTGATATTGGTAGAATATTGCTGAAGGTGGTGTAATACCATACTCACTGACTCTCATCTTTATGACATGTTGTTACATACAAATTATGCTTCAAAATAGGCACCAAATCATCAGCAAACGAAGTCGGAGATCTAGCCCACTCAGCCACCTTGGCTTTGAGAAAAAAAAATAAGGTCTGACAACCGGTCGTCACGTGTGTACTAGCGTTTTGGTACCTCACCATGAGAGTGTGGGTTCGAATTCCAGATGGGACTCAACCCTAAATATTCAAGTACTAGAATCTGTACCTCACTGAAAAAGTGTAACCCCAGATATGCCATATATTGTGTCTGAACACTTTCTGAATGGTGGTGTTTATCCACACCTCTTTGACCGCCTCCGTGGTGTACTGGTTAGAGCGTCCGCCCGGAGAGTGGAAGGCCGTGGGTTCGATACGACCACGTCATACCAAAAGACGTTTAAATATGGTACTTGTTGGTCCCTGCCTGGCGCTAGGCATTAATGGGTACAACAAGGACTGGTCGGCTCGGAGTCAGTATAATGTGTCTGAGTGGGGTATTCATGCTTCACTGCGGCATGGTATCTCAGTGGGCTAGCACTATAAAACCAGCTTAAGTCTGGGCTAGTACAAGCAGCCGCACATACACATACACACGCATGCACGTCATCATATTAGCGAAATATTCTCAAGTACGATGTAAAACCCAATTTCACCTCACCTCACCACACCTCTTTACCTGTTCCATACTGTTTGTGAGTGGACCGACTTATACATATATACATTGAACATGATTCACACAGTTTCAATATCTAGATTCCTGCCAGTCTGTTGCCACATGGTCCAAATTCCGCATCAGTGTAGGTTCCCAGTATTACCATTCTATATCACGATAAAAGAAATTATTCGTTGAACAAGTGTGTGTAGGGATTACTAAATGAAGACAACATGTTTTACTCTGTTAACATCTGGCTTCCATCCCACACTAAGTAGTCTGTCACTGTTTGCTGACATCTTTATTTTGTAATGAATGATAACTGACAGTAGTAGATATACTTGTAAGTTGGTTTATTGATGCAGGAAAGCAGGTTACTCAGGTCTGTGTAGATGCATGTTCTCAACTATCGAACAGACAGCCATCTGGCGTCTGCTATCTGCGTCTGCTCTTTGTGTCTGCTCTCAGCGTCTGCTCTTTGAGTCTTCTTCACACATCTGCCATAAATATCAGTCTGCAAAAGAAATAATGTTTCTGTGAAATGTGAGAAACAGGTATTTTGGGATGATTCCATGTTTTGAGTATTTACTAGTGGTGTAAGGACATCTGTATTCTTGTTGTCTAAGTGCTTCAGCACTGGTGAAGAAGTCAAAAGAAAATGTCACAAAAAGGTGTATTACAGGAAGTACAGGCAGAATTTAGTACACATGTAGAGCAACAATGTCAAAAATGAAACATCATGATGGTGATAATGAGAAGCTCAAAATAGGAACTTTATCTTTTATTACCATTGATGAATATGAATGGCAGGTGTGGTGGGGATGACTTATAAGGTTATTTTGGGAGCAATACATTCACTGCCTGTAATGCTCATACAGAAATGTGGCATTTTGAGTATTTTGTCAAAATCTGCTTTGACGATTCTGACTTCATGTTCAATTGGGCAGAAGTGATTTAACTATTCATGGAGCAACTGCTTGGGGTGGGGGGCTCAAGATCTGCATTTGGTTTTTTGAAGTTTAGGAACTTAACAATTTTTTTCAACATAAACACATGATCAAATGTATATCTTCTTTAGATAATACAAAACTGGATATTTCAGTACATGGTCTGAAGAAAAGGACACATTATTCTTTTCCTGTTGATCCTGGCTAACCTTACATTAGTAAAACAAGGACTTAACTGTATATTTAGAATGAAACTAGATCCATGCTCGTGGTGTCAGTCATTGGATTGTCTGGTCCTGATGTGATTATTTACAAACTGCTATCATTTTAGCTTGAATGTTGTTGATGGGGACATAGACAAACATAAAATAGCTTGAGACTGGGAATGGTTTACTTGAATTAGGGTGATATTTATCAAAACAAAATATGCAAAATGGAATATGTTTCTATTTGTTTACCAGTATTCGTGATGCGTATCACATTCGACGCATCCCTAAACTAATATTCATGTCAATGCTTCTTAACAACCATTGCACCACTATGGAAAACAAGGGAAAAAAAATCACTCAATATGTTCACTTTACGGAGTGTTGCATGTATTTTACAAACAATAGTTCATGGCTTGTTATCAATTTAGATCCGAGAGATTGATAATCATGAACTCAATATTATATTCTACTGATAAACAGGACATGGAAAGAGGATGAGCCCTTAAATCTTAATTTTTCAATGTTGCATAAAATGTACTGTTAAAATCCAATCAAACTTAAAACAAATTGCAAGTGACATTTGTATATTTTTTATCCCCCGCAACGCGTTTTGCAGGGGGGTATTAAAATGGACTCCGTCCGTGCACATTTGTCTTTTCCGAAGCAGAACTCTAAAACCGTTAAATATTTCCTCACCAAACTTGGCACATAGATAGATCTGGTGGAGTACTGGTGCCTTTTGGTAGTTTTGAAATTCTAAATGAAACATTTTTGGCGTTTCCATGCCAACAAGTTCGACTTAGAATGAAATTGGTGGTAGTGCTCTTTTCCGGAGCAGAACTCTAAAACCGTTCACTATTTCTTCACCAAACTTGGCACATAGATTGATCTGGTGGTGTACTGGTGCCTTTTGGTTGTTTTGGAATTCTGAATAAAGTATTTTTGGCGTTTCCATGGCAACAAGTTTGACTTAGCCTGAAATTGGTGGTAGTGCTCTTTTCCCGGAGCTGAACTCTAAAACTGTTCCCTATTTCCTCACCAAACTTGGCACATAGATAGATCTGGTGGTGTACTGGTGCCTTTTTGGTAGTTTTGGAATTCTGAATAAAATATGTTTGGCATTTCCATGGCAACAATTAGACTAAAACAGAAATTAGTGGTAGTGCACTTTTCCAGAGCAGAACTCTAAAACCGTTCAATGTTTCTTCACCAAACTTGGCACATACATAGGTCTGGTGGTGTACTGGTGCCTTTTGGTAGTTTTGGATTTCTGAATAAAATATTTTTGGCATATCCATGGCAACAAGTTTGACATGGACTGAAATTGTCGATAGTGCTCCTTTCTGGAGCAGAACTTTAAAAACCTTTCAATACTTTCCTTCCACTTTTCTATATACACACCTAACTATTTGACATAATCATAACTCGTAGACATAATCATGAAGAGTATTTTGCCACTGCGGGGGATATTCATGACTTTGTCTTCTTGTTTTTTCAATTTTCTTGCCGAGGCTATAAGATGAAACCCTAACATTAAAACAAATTAGTCAAAATCAATGAAAAAAGATTGTAGCTTGGCCAAGAGGCATTATTTCTTATTTTACATTCTTGTGTAAAATATACTGTTAATAGATCGTAAAACAAGTCCCAATTTTGCAAATAAATGATTTTTTTATTTGCTAGCCAAGCCTGCAAGATAAGTGCCAGACTTTAGAACAAATTAATCACAACCAATTAAGGAAGATTGAAACATGACCAGCTCCTGACAAGAGTACTTCATTCAGCTGATTTGCTGTCTTAAGTGTTGACCCGTGTACAGCAATGACCAATCCTACCTTGTATTGAGGAAGGAGTATATATAACAGTAATAGAGGATATTCTGGAGGGCACCTGCTTCCGGACCAACCATTGTTCCAGGCCATTGTTTGACTAAAATATGCATGGAGTAGATAATATTTTTAACTGTTAGACAACAGAATGTGGTGTTAGGTCAAAAGTCTGGTCTGGTCTTGCTGTTGGAACAAGTATTAGACTTTAGTAACGGATACCCTCATTGCGACGGGTGGAGTTACCAGTGAGCGGAACAATGGTACTTGTTATTGATGATTGGTGGAATGTGTTCTGGATGGTTCGTCTCTGTGAGATTGAGTTGGGGTCTATGAGGAGTATATTCCAGTTTGACAGCCAAAACTGAACATGTTTTATCCAGTTCATGGGATGTGGCAACATTATCTGTAGATTTTCTTGTTAACATTTATATATAGAGAGAGAGAATCCGACCCGAATGTCTTTTGATATCAAATAAATCACAACGAGTTGATAAAGTTACAAATACCCGAGGCTTGTCGAGGATATTTTTACTTTTATCAACGAGTGTTGATATATTTGATATCAGAAGACACGAGGGTGAGATTCTATTTATCATCCAAAATCACTCTTCATTAGTTTTCAATGAAAAATGTACATCTCTGAAGACGGTTCTGCCATTAGACTTGCAGTGCAGCGATGTCATAGCATTGCGACGTCATCAAATTCATGACGTCATAGCATTGTCATTGCATTGTACAAAATATACTGTCAAAATGATATCTCCAAGGAGATATCGTATGATCTCACAAAAGCAATATCTCCTGTGGAACACAGTTTTGGATGATAAACATTGGTAATTCACCTGACTTGGACGATAAAACATATTGCTGGTTATGTCACAGACTGTTGCTGATTGATAATCAGTGGATTACTGGGATTGTGCTGAAGATGGTGTTACTTGTTATGAGGATGTTGATGCCGTTATTGATGATGTTGATGCTGTTACTGATGACACTGATGCTGTAACGGGTGATGTTGGTGGTGTAACTGAGGACAATGATGTTAATGCTGTTACTGATGATGTTGGTGGTGTAACTGATGGTGTAGATGGTGTGACTGAGGACAATGATGTTGATGCTGTTACTGATGATGTTGGTGGTGTAACTGATGGTGTAGATGGTGTGACTGAGGACAATGATGTTGATGCTGTTACTGATGATGCTGATGGTGTAACTGATGACTTTGATGCTGTGTGACTGAGGACAATGACATTGATGCTGTAACTGATGGTGTAGATGGTGTGACTGAAGACACTGATGTTGATACTGTTACTGATATCTTAGATGGTATGATTGATGATGCCATGTAGCTAAGGATGTTGAAGCTATTACTTAAAACAATGATGATGATGTAATTGATGATGATGTAACTGTTGTTGCAGGATCTGCTCGAGTACAAGAAGAAGCAGCGCATCCTGAAGGTGCGGACGCTGGACGGGGCTCTGAAGACCCTACAGGTGGACGACAGCCACACAGTCGGGCAGCTCATGATCACCATCTGCACCAGGATGGGTGAGTTGCATCTTCTACGCGGTTCCATGTACATGGGGACTTCCTGGTTAGCTCCAGGCAGCCTCTGCTTTTGGTGGGGAATGAATGGTCCAGGTGGCCATACTTGGTGACTTTTTTCACTGAATATCATTGTACCTTGATAGCATTGGACATTGTCATCTTGTCAAGCATTGGTTTGCCTGGTTTAGACTTGATTTTTACAGTCTGTTTCTTATAAAAGCTGCTGAGGTCTGGGCTAGTACATGGGCTGAGGTCTGGGCTAGTACATGGGCTGAGGTGAGGTCTGGGCTAGTACATGGGCTGAGGTCTGGGCTAGTACATGGGCTGAGGTCTGGGCTAGTACATGGGCTGAGGTCTGGGGTAGTACATGGGCTGAGGTCTGGGCTAGTACATGGGCTGAGGTCTTGGCTAGTACATGGGCTGAGGTCTGGGCTAGTACATGGGCTGAGGTCTGGGTTAGTACATGGGCTGAGGTCTGGGCTAGTACATGGGCTGAGTTCTGGGCTAGTACATGGGCTGAGGTCTGGGCTAGTACATGGGCTGAGGTCTGGGCTAGTACATGGGCTGAGGTCTGGGCTAGTACATGGGCGGGTGGGTAGCCTAGTGGTTAAGGCATTCGCCCGTCATGCCAAAGATCCGGGTTCAATTCTCCACATGGGCACAATGTGTGAAGCCCATTTCCGGTGTCCCCCGCCGTGAAATTGCTGGAATATAGCTAAAAGTGGTGTACAACTAAACTCATTCACTCACTCACTGGGCTAGTACAAGCAGCCACACATACCCACATGCACACATGCACATCGTCATATGAGCGAAATATTATATAAGTACGATGTCAAACCCCATTTCACCTCACTCACTCACTTGATCACGCATTCGATCACTCACTCACTCACTCACTGTTGCAGGTATCACCAACCACGAGGAGTACTCCCTGGTGCGTGACCTGCCGGACGATGAGAAGGAGAAGACACTGACGCTGAAGAGAGACAAGTCCATCGCTAAGGACCAGAAGAAGCTGGAGGAGATGAAGAAGAAACTCCACACTGATGATGAAAGTAGGTCTACATGTCAGATGTCGTGGCCATGTAACGGGAGAAGCTCCTTCACTGTAATCCTTCCAAGCTTGTAAATCCTTCCAGTTCATGATAGGGAGTTCATACTACTAGTATCAGAAAGAATCAGAACTGAATGGTCTGGTTATGCTGAAGGTCTGTACCTGTTGTATGGGAATCTATGAACTCCTAATCCTTATAACATTTATTACCAGGGTTATTTACAAGGACCAATATATTGTTTTGTTTCAAACACTGTGATAAGTGTCCCATCACTACAGAGGCAGCTTTCTAGATTCACTTGTGTCCATTAGCCAGAGAACACTGAAACGTTGTGATGAGACGTAGAGGTCTAATAATGGTCTTTCTTCATTTACAAGAAGCATTTGATAATCAGTGTTCCGTCCTAGTAGTACATTATCTGTTCCGTCCTAGTGTTCTATCCTAGTGTTCTACCCGGCTGTTCTATCCTGGTGTTCTACCCTAGTGTTCTATTCTGCTGTTCCATCCTAGTGTTCTATCCTGCTGTTCTATCCTAGTGTTCCATCCTAGTGTTCTACCCTGCTGTTCTACCCTGCTGTTCTATCCTAGTGTTCTACCCTGCTGTTCTATCCTAGTGTTCTACCCTGCTGTTCTATGCTAGTGTTCTACCCTGCTGTTCTATCCTAGTGTTTTACCCTGCTGTTCTGTGCTAGTGTTCTATCCTAGTGTTCCATCCTTGTGTTCTACCCTGCTGTTCTATCCTAGTGCTCTATCCTAGTGTTCTATCCTAGTGTTCTACCCTGGTGTTCTATCCTAGTGTTCTACCCTGCTGTTCTATCCTAGTGTTCTACCCTGCTGTTCTATCCTAGTGTTCTACCCTGCTGTTCTATCCTAGTGTTCTACCCTGCTGTTCTATCCTAGTGTTCTACCCTGCTGTTCTATGCTAGTGTTCTACCCTGCTGTTCTATCCTAGTGTTTTACCCTGCTGTTCTGTGCTAGTGTTCTATCCTAGTGTTCCATCCTTGTGTTCTACCCTGCTGTTCTATCCTAGTGCTCTATCCTAGTGTTCTATCCTAGTGTTCTATCCTAGTGTTCTACCCTGCTGTTCTATCCTAGTGTTCTACCCTGCTGTTCTATGCTAGTGTTCTACCCTGCTGTTCTATCCTAGTGTTTTACCCTGCTGTTCTGTGCTAGTGTTCTATCCTAGTGTTCCATCCTTGTGTTCTACCCTGCTGTTCTATCCTATTGTGCTCTATCCTAGTGTTCCATCCTAGTGTTCTATCCTAGTGTTCTACCCTGCTGTTCTATCCTAGTGTTCTACCCTGCAGTTCAATCCTAGTGTATACACTGACTGCTGTCTTGTGTTCCAGTGAACTGGCTGGACCACAGTAAGACACTGAGGGAGCAGGGCATTGACCCCAACGAGATACTGCTGCTCAGGAGGAAGTTCTTCTTCTCCGATCAGAATGTCGACGCCCGTGACCCCGTCCAACTCAACCTCCTCTATGTCCAGGTGAGACTCTTTCTCTGCCGAGAGATCGCCTACATCTTTGAAAGACAACATTTTACTAGACTTTAAAGCCATACATGCTTTCTGTGGCAGTATCTTTCGGCAAATGTCCGCTCTTTCTGCATATTTGAGACTGAAGTTAGCCAAGTTGTTAAGGTGTTCACTCATCACGCCAAACCCTGGGTTCTATTCCCTGCATGGGTACAATGTGTGAAAACCATTTGTCAGGTTCTTCTGCGTGATATTGCTGAAACATTGCTGCAAATCTGACAATTGGATAAAACCTTTGGCCGTGGAGCAGACAGTTACTAGTTTGAACCCCAGCTGTGTCATACCAATAGATGTGAAAAGGTGGTACTTGTTTGTGTTGTGCCTGGATGTAGGCATTGAAATATGGGTTAGCGACTGGGAGGTAGTATATTATGTTTAAATGGGGCATCCATGTTGAACTGAAGGGTGGCTTTAGTTGGCTTTCACTTATAAAACCAACAGTTGTGCACAAGTACACATAGACACGTGATGCTATAGTGCAAAAATATTTTACTTACTGTTTTTTGTTGACTTTAAATAACATGCCAAGGAACCAGTTTCACAAAGCCATCTTAGGGTTAAGGTGATCGTAACTCCGTTACTTTAACGTTGGCCTAAGATCATCTTAGCGTTAAGGTGATCGTAACTCCGTTACTTTAACGTTGGCCTAAGATCATCTTGATCATAACTCCGTTACTTTAACGTTGGCCTAAGATCATCTTAGGGTTAAGGTGATCGTAACTCCGTTACTTTAACGTTGGCCTAAGATCATCTTAGCGTTAAGGTGATCGTAACTCCGTTACTTTAACGTTGGCCTAAGATCATCTTAGCGTTAAGGTGATCGTAACTCCGTTACTTTAACGTTGGCCTAAGATCATCTTAGCGTTAAGGTGATCGTAACTCCGTTACTTTAACGTTGGCCTAAGATCATCTTAGCGTTAAGGTGATCGTAACTCCGTTACATTTTAGCGTTGGCCTAAGATCATCTTAGCGTTAAGGTGATCGTAACTCCGTTACTTTAACGTTGGCCTAATTTCATCTTAGATTAAGGTGATCGTAACTCCGTTACTTTAACGTTGGCCTAAGATCATCTTAGCGTTAAGGTGATCGTAACTCCGTTACTTTAACGTTGGCCTAAGATCATCTTAGCGTTAAGGTGATCGTAACTCCGTTACTTTAACGTTGGCCTAAGATCATCTTAGCGTTAAGGTGATCGTAACTCCGTTACTTTAACGTTGGCCTAAGATCATCTGAGCACTAAGATTGCTTTGTGGAATGGGTCCAGAGCAAGACTTTGCACTGCGAAGTGATGTAGACGATGTTGCTGACCGTGATGGTGTTGTCTCCGTAGTCTCGTGACGCCCTGCTGAACGGCACCCACCCTGTGAGTCAGGAAGAAGCGATACAATTTGCTGGGTTACAGTGTCAGATACAGTTCGGTGACCACGTCGACTCCAAACACCGACCGGGCTTCCTAGAGTGAGTAGTTCTCTCCCTTTACTGCAATCCAAAAGCATGATGGGATATTTGTTTGTGTAGAAGTCTGTACAGATCACAAGAAGGCGCCGGTGCTGATTATGATAATACTGTAACATGCCATTTCTTGTTCCAGCCTGAAAGAATTCCTGCCAAAAGAATACATGAAAATCAAAGGAGTTGAAAAGAAGATTTATGTTGTAAGTAGTACGCTGCCAAAGGTGTTTCTTTCAGATCAAAGAGAAGGACTTACTTGTAGTGAATTACTGAACTTAAAGTAAATTCCCTATCTATACATTTAAAAGCGATTGACAGCAGAAGACCAAGACCAAGTCTAACCCCCACCCCAGTCTCAGGAAGACCAAGATATACCCCACCCCACAAACACACCAGAAGGGGAGATCCAAGATAACCCCACCCCACCACAGGGAGACCAAGATAATCAGACAACACCACATTGGGGATAGGGACTTTTCAAGATAACCCCACCACCACACCACAGGGGCTGACAAGATCTGTCAACAAACGAAAACCCCCCAACACAGATATTTGACCAAGGCAGTATATAACCTGGATGACATGGACTATTACTTATATTTCTGCAAGATGACATCCCCACATGGGGAAATGCTATGGGGCGAGATTGCCAAGAATAACCCCACCACCCATAGGGGAGACCAGTAAAGATAACCCCACCCCAATTCCACCAACATGGAGAGACCAAGATAACCCCACATATCTGGGAAGACCAAGATAACCCCACCCCACCACAGGGGGAAGACCAAGATAACCCCACCCCACCATAGGGGGAGACCAAGATAACCCCACCCCACCACAGGGGAAGACCAAGATAACCCCACCCCACCACAGGGGAAGACCAAGATAACCCCCACCACACCACAGGGGAAGACCAAGATAACCCCACCCCACCACAGGGGAAGACCAAGATAACCCCACCCCACCACAGGGGAAGACCAAGATAACCCCACCCCACCATAGGGGAAGACCAAGATAACCCCACCACACCATAGGGGAGACCAAGATAACCCCACCCCACCATAGGGGAAGACCAAGATAACCCCACCCCACCACAGGGGAAGACCAAGATAACCCCACCCCACCACAGGGGAAGACCAAGATAACCCCACCCCACCACACATAGGGGGAGACCAAGATAACCCCACCCCACCACAGGGGAAGACCAAGATAACCCCACCCCACCACAGGGGAAGACCAAGATAACCCCACCCCACCACAGGGGAAGACCAAGATAACCCCACCACACCATAGGGGAAGACCAAGATAACCCCACCCCACCATAGGGGAAGACCATGTGAACCCTCAGTCCCCCTCCACGGGGGAGACAAGGGCCCCCCCAACCCCACCCTCTTCTGAGGGGTGTACAAGGAGAACCCCCATACCAATAGACAACCCCACCTCACCAAGATAACCCAACCCCAACCCCACCGACATCCCCACCGACCTTACTTTTAAATATCTGTGAGCATCCCTCGTGAGATACTGACACTTTCCTAACGTCACCGTGCTGTTTCAGGAACACAAGAAGTGGGCCAGCATGTCCGAGATTGAGTCCAAGGTCAAGTACACCCACTTGTGTCGGTCTCTCAAGACCTACGGTATCACCTTCTTCCTAGTCAAGGTCAGTGGAACTCCAACACAATTAGTTTGTAATATATATGAATTATAAAGAATTGATTTAATGTGATAATATTTTCCTGGCCGACATTTTTCACCGATAACCCAGTAGCAGTGTTTCATGACTGAGTGGCCAGTCATCTTAGGCACCGGAATGGCCTGTGTGGAGTTACGTCACTTGCTTTCCTTCATCTGTGGCTACAGTCATCAACAACCCATGCTTGTCATAAAAGGCAACTAACGGGAACAGGTAGTCCTGGTTGATGATGTCATTGTATCTCAACTGCATATTTTGATGCTCATGCTGTTGATCACTGGATTGTCTGGTTACAGACTGCAGCCATATAGCTGGAATATTGTTGTGTGAACTGTAAAACAACAAACCAAACATACTTGTTGTTTTGACCCAAGTGGTAAAATTTAACATCTACATCACTTAAACTTTCTTCAAATATTTCGCTAATGTTTCTTTTCATGACTGGATTGTCTGGTCCAGAAACCTGTATTAAAAGATTATGCATTAAACACAAACAAATAATGTCTATTTGTTTGCTGTTTGATGCCAAACTCAGCAATATTCTAGCTATATGGCAGCGGTTGTGTGGACCAAACAATCAAGTGATCAACATCATGAGCATTGATCTATGCAACTGGGATACGATGACATGTGTCTACCAAGTCAGCGAGTCTGACCACCCTACCCCATTGGATGCCGCTTACCACAAGCATGGGTTGCTGAAGATCAATTCTAACCCGCATCTTCCCATGTTGCAAATGTAATTGTAATGGTGCTTATGATGGTTGTAATTGTGTTGATGTTGTTGCAGGAGAAGATGAGGGGGAAGAACAAGCTGGTCCCGAGGCTGCTGGGCATCACAAAGGACAGCGTGGTGCGAGTGGACGAGAAGACCAAGGAGGTAGGTGTGTCCAGGACCTCTGTAGACTGGTGTCTGAGATCAGTGTAACACTGGATATAAGAGCTTGTCTCCAGACTCCATTGTGTCATGTGTCCATATTCAGCTTCTCACTCACTGTGTTGTGTTTCAGATCATGAAGACCTGGCCACTGACCACTGTCCGCAGATGGGCAGCCTCTCCCAACAGCTTCACCCTGGTCAGTAACTAGTCAATGTTATAGAGGCTTTCTCCTGTCTTGTAGCCTCGGAGCAACTAGTCCATGTTATGGAGGCTTTCTCCTGTCTTGTAGCCTCGGAGCAACTAGTCCATGTTATAGAGGCTTTCTCCTGTCTTGTAGCCTCGGAGCAACTAG
The DNA here is from genome assembly GCF_003918875.1 of Haliotis rubra. NCBI lineage: Eukaryota > Metazoa > Mollusca > Gastropoda > Lepetellida > Haliotidae > Haliotis > Haliotis rubra. The sequence goes on from NW_025765058.1 coordinate 92,452, forward strand.
TCCATGTTATGGAGGCTTTCTCTTGTCTTGTAGCCTCGGAGCAACTAGTCCATGTTATGGAGGCTTTCTCCTGTCTTGTAGCCTCGGAGCAACTAGTCCATGTTATAGAGGCTTTCTCCTGTCTTGTAGCCTCGGAGCAACTAGTCCATGTTATAGAGGCTTTCTCCTGTCTTGTAGCCTCGGAGCAACTAGTCCATGTTATAGAGGCTTTCTCCTGTCTTGTAGCCTCAGAGCAACTAGTCCATGTTATAGAGGCTTTCTCCTGTCTTGTAGCCTCTCGAGCAACTAGTCCATGTTACAGAGGCTTTCTCCTGTCTTGTAGCCTCGGAGCAACTAGTCCATGTTATAGAGGCTTTCTCCTGTCTTGTAGCCTCAGAGCAACTAGTCCATGTTATAGAGGCTTTCTCCTGTCTTGTAGCCTCAGAGCAACTAGTCCATGTTATAGAGGCTTTCTCCTGTCTTGTAGCCTCGGAGCAACTAGTCCATGTTATAGAGGCTTTCTCCTGTCTTGTAGCCTCAGAGCAACTAGTCCATGTTATAGAGGCTTTCTCTTGTCTTGTAGCCTCAGAGCAACTAGTCCATGTTATAGAGGCTTTCTCCTGTCTTGTAGCCTCGGAGAAACTAGTCCATGTTATGGAGGCTTTCTCCTGTCTTGTAGCCTCGAGCAACTAGTCCATGTTATAGAGGCTTTCTCTTGTCTTGTAGCCTCAGAGCAACTAGTCCATGTTATAGAGGCTTTCTCCTGTCTTGTAGCCTCAGAGCAACTAGTCCATGTTATGGAGGCTTTCACCTGTCTTGTAGCCTCAGAGCAACTAGTCCATGTTATGGAGGCTTTCACCTGTCTTGTAGCCTCAGAGCAACTAGTCCATGTTATAGAGGCTTTCTCCTGTCTTGTAGCCTCAGAGCAACTAGTCAATGTTATGGAGGCTTTCTCTTGTCTTGTAGCCTCAGAGCAACTAGTCCATGTTATAGAGGCTTTCTCCTGTCTTGTAGCCTCGGAGCAACTAGTCCATGTTATAGAGGCTTTCTCCTGTCTTGTAGCCTCGGAGCAACTAGTCCATGTTATGGAGGCTTTCATCTCATCGTTTGTTGTTAGTTTTAAAGCATCAGTATTGTGGTACAAGCTTGAAGTTGCATTATTGTTTGTATCCATGATGTCCTGTAGTGAGCACACAGTGCCAATTGGAAAGTGATCCGATGTAACATGTAATGTATTTGGGATTACACATTCTCCTGTATCTTATAGTTGCTATCATCTTTGGATATCCTCCCTTTCTTAAGTCTTTCTTAAGAATTTAACAATTATGTTGTTTCCAGGTTTTGCTACAAATTATTTTGTTGCCTACAAGATATTGCCGCAGTAGTGTATGTACCCAGGTGTACAACAGTCAATTGGGAAAGTGGATTGATGTGACATGTTTTGTGTTTTGGCTTACACTTTCTCAGTGTCTTATAGGTGATATTATCTTTGGCTATGGTCCCTTTCTTTTTTAAGTCTTTTAAGAATTTAACATTTATAGGTTTTTTACAAAGTCAGGTCAGAAGAGTTGCCCCAGTAATGCCTGTAGCCGGGTGTACAAGAGTCTATTGGGAAAGTGTACAAGAGTCTATTGGGAAAGTGTACAAGAGTCTAGGGAAAGTGTACAAGAGTCTATAGGGAAAGTGTACAAGAGTCTATTGGGAAAGTGTACAAGAGTCTATTGGGAAAGTGTACAAGAGTCTAGGGAAAGTGTACAAGAGTCTATAGGGAAAGTGTACAAGATGTCGTTGTGTAAAGTTTGTGTTGTGTCCTGCAGGACTTCGGCGACTACTCCGACACCTACTACTCCGTGCAGACGACGGAGGGAGAGCAGATCTCACAGCTCATCGCTGGCTACATCGACATCATCCTCAGGAAGGTCAGTCAGTTAAACAGCACCTAGGGCTGCCCTGTCTGTCCTGATAAACGTCCGAGACCTGCATCACTTCGGGTGGACCTCTTGCATTAAACTGCCCTGCTGTGTAGGACTGAAAACTGTTCAAATTGGCATTTTATCCAACTCACTCAATTAGCAATTTACACAAAGTGGAATTATACATATGAATAAAACAATGCCATTTAGAAAGTGGTCAAATGTAACACATGTTATAGTCCCATCCGGGATTCAGACCCACACCCTCAGAGTCAGGCACTTAATCAGCAGCACACAAAGTCAGACGCCTACCCCGCTCAGCTACCGCGGCTTCCACGATTATACCCGTTTAATATTGTAAGATCATTAAGATCATGTAAATAGGGATCGTATCAATGTGGATATATATAAGAGTGACAGGTTAGATGTGTAGTGTGGAGATTGATATTTGATGCCATTTAGAAAGTGGTCAAATGTAACACATGTTATAGAGATTCAGACCCACACCCCCAGAGTCAGGAACTTAATCGGCAGCACACAAAGTCAGCCGCCTACCCCGCTCAGCCACAGCGGCTTCCACGATTATGGAGATTTAATATTGTAAGATCATTAAGATCATGTAAATAGGGATCATATCAATGTGGATATATATAAGAGTGACAGGTTACGTAGATTGATATTTGAAAATGTTACTGTTGAGATGTAGATAGTGTGGAGATGTGGAGATGTAGATAGTGTGGAGATTAACAATGGTGTGGAGTGGTCTGGACCAAGTGTGGAGTACACCCTTAAACATTTATAATGTTCAGCCTGTTACGTAGAGGTGTATCTGTTGTCATGGTAACTTCTTTTGTTTTCAGAAAAAAGCCAAGGACCACCTTGGTCTGGATGGAGACGAGAACTCAATGATGATGGAGGACAACGTACTGCCGGCGAAGTGAGTAGCTATACTTACACCATGCCTACACTATGCATACTCTGTACTTGCACCATGTCTACACCATGCCTAAACCGCCCCAACACCAAGCCTACACCACTCCAACACCATGCCTACGACGTTCAAACACCACGCCTACACCGCCCCAACACCAAGCCTACACCACTCTAACACCATGCCTACGCCGTTCAAACACCATGCCTACACTACCCCAACGCTATACATACACCATGCCTACACCGCTCCAATATCATGCCTACACCACCCCAACGCTATACATACACATCTACACCATGCCTACAGCACTCCAACACCATGCCACCCCTACACCTACACCATGCCTACACCGGAAGTAGACACCACACCTACACCACTCCAACACCACTCCATGCCTACACCGCTCCAAAGCCTACACGGCTCCAATGCCTACACCATGCCTACACTGCTCCAACAACCTGCTCCAACACCATGCCACCCCTACTCCATGCCATGCCTACAACTCTCCAACAATAAGCATACATCACACCTACACCATGCCCACACCAGAACTGTACACCACACCTACACCACTCCAATACCATGCCTCTGAACACTATGCCTACACCTGTGAACACTGCGCCTACATCTAAACCACCACTGCACCACCCAATTTAGATCACCAATGTTATTGCTGTTGCCAGTGTGAAGTTAAGTATTATCTTTATCCACCACATAACACCATTCATACCACATGCCTAACTGTATTGCTACGTTTCCAGGGCAACCATCATCCAGCACCAGTCGTCCAACGTGTCCCACCCCCAGTCCGGGTCTGTGGCGATCCCCGCAGTGCTGCGTGACGGGGGTCAGGGGGAGTCGACGTTCGGGATGGGCAGCATGCAGCAGGTGCAGTCGTCGCACGTGACAAACCTCGCGCACGCTGGACATGCCGCCCCTCATGTTAGTAGTCGCCTCTCGGGAATGTGTGTGTAACCCGAGCAGCCGTGTCTACTGTTACATATACATGGTAGGGGCTGGAGGGGCTGACTCACGGCCCTCACCATGTATAGTCATCAGTAGATACTTGCTGCTCATTTTAACCCTCTCAGTGGATATTAAACTTACTATATTAAATTTATCTGTTTAAATTAGGATTATTATTGAGAGAAATGTGTTAGGGTTGCAGTCTAATTAGTTCTGAAGTCACTGTCAATTTGGAATATTTCATGTAATATAAGATCTCAGTCTAACAGTTTCTCAGTTACAGTGCATTTGAAGTAATTTGGAAAAGGGAGATATGTCCGTCACTAGAATCGGAAACCTACTCAGAGGGTTAACCACTTACGCACAAGACTCAGGTTGTCATTGATTTGGGAAATATTTCCAGCATATTCATGCGTTTTCTTCAAAATAGTTTCCAAAACTTTATGTTCACTCTAAAATTCTGATATATCTGACTCATCACAACACGATTGCTTGCTTCTCTTTGAGGATGACGACCTGAGCCTCGTGTGTTATTTACTAATGATTTCATGCATATTGATAAATTAGAGACTGTTTATGCAGGTCTTTAGAAAAGATTCTCAAAATCTCTTGTGAACATTGAAGTAAAAGATATATTGAAAAGCTGTCTACACAAAGTAAGATGTTCTTTTCTTCTATTATGATTTGTTTTTCAAATATTTCTTTGTGTTGTTACGACATCTTTATGTTGTATTAGAGCAGGCAAAGTGTGTTTGACACAGATAAGTATGTACGTCATGCAATATGTTGAAACTATAGAATGTATACAGTATAATGTGTCATCAGTCCAAGGAAAACTAGCTGTCCTTGACAATGGATTCAGGTTCGCCATGAAATGGAATCAAGTTGCTCCAGATGTTGGCTATAAACTTGTCCTAAAAGTGGGTTTAAGACTGGTCCAGTAGTTGCTGAAAGTTTCCCATGAGGGTTTAAGAGTGGTCCAGTGTAGTGGCTGAAAGTTTCCCATGAGGGTTTAAGAGTGGTCCAGTGTAGTGGCTGAAAGTTTCCCATGAGGGTTTAAGAGTGGTTCAGTAGTGGCTGAAAGTTTCCCATGAGGGTTTAAGAGTGGTCCAGTAGTGGCTGAAAGTTTCCCATGAGGGTTTAAGAGTGGTCCAGTAGTGGCTGAAAGTTTCCCATGAGGGTTTAAGAGTGGTCCAGTAGTGGCTGAAAGTTTCCCATGAGGGTTTAAGAGTGGTCCAGTAGTGGCTGAAAGTTTCCCATGAGGGTTTAAGAGTGGTCCAGTAGTGGCTGAAAGTTTCCCATGAGGGTTTAAGAGTGGTCCAGTAGTGGCTGAAAGTTTCCCATGAGGGTTTAAGAGTGGTCCAGTAGTGGCTCAAAGTTTGTCCAGTAGTGGCTCAAAGTTTCCCATGAGGGTTTAAGAGTGGTCCAGTAGTGGCTCAAAGTTTCCCATGAGGGTTTAAGAGTGGTCCAGTAGTGGCTCAAAGTTTCCCATGAAGTGGGTTGAAAAGATTGCTGTAGAAGTTGTCTAATGGTTGACCTTAAGTTTAAATTACACCATAGACTTTGGGGGCGGTTGCCCTAGAAATTGGTTCAAGTTACTCAAGACGTTAGCTAAAAACTTGCCCTACTTGTGGGTTTAAATGTGGCCCAGTAGTGGCGGAAGGTTTCCTAAGAAGTGGGTTAAAAGGTCTCTCAGTGTGGGGTTCAAAAAGTGTTGTAGAAAGTGGGAATAAGACGTTGGCCTTGAAGTTCAAATGTTGTCACAGACTTTGGGGAAAAGTTGCCCTAGAAATTGGTTTAAGTTGCAAAAGAAGTTTGTTGAAAACTTGTCATGGGTATAAAGGTTGCCCCAAAAGTTGGTTTAAAAACTTCCCCAAAGTGTGGGATGGGGGTGGGTGGGAGTGTCGGTGGAAACTGTCCAAGAAGTTGGTTGAAATTTGCCCTTCATGCGAGTGAAAGGTACCCTGAAATAGGTTAAAGAGTTTTCTAGAAGTTGGTTAAAAATTTGTCCTGGAATTTTGTTTAAAGTTGCCCTAAGGTGGGTTTGAGTTGCCCTAGTTTCATTTCTGTATTGTTAAACCCAGGCTCTTGCAAACTCTTGTGGTGATCCAGAACATTAGCTTTCATATATCTGTAGCTCTGTCTGTGGTAGGGGGAGGTAACTCTGTCTAGCTTGAGCTTCCAGCAGCCTCTAGTACCATGTCTGGTAACCATGGAAACAGTAGACATGTATACTCTAGCTGTATGTCTGTGGTGTGAGTAACTTGCATGAATGCAGACATATATATGACAGCTTCGTAGCTAGAGGATGGACTACTCGGGGCCCACCTGCACAAAGTGGTTGTGGTGCTACGGCTTCTGTAAGCCAATGTTAAAGTGTAGGTGTTACATTGGATGTAGTGCAACAATCACTTTGTGCAAGTGGGCCGAGATGGGATGTGCCCTTCAGAGGCATGTGCCCTATAGTTCATGTGCCCTAAACGGGCGTATGCTCATTACCCACCGGATAAAACGGGTTGAAATTAGGACTGAGTGAGTTTAGTTTTACGCCGCATTTAGCAATATTCCAGCAGTATCACGGCAGGGAACATCAGGAATGGGCTTCACACATCATACCCATGTGGGAATTCGAAACCATGTCCTCGGCGTGACGAGTGAACACTTTAACCACTAGGCTACCCCACCGCCGTGAAATTAGCAGTAGCTGGAGTGAATGAGACCTTACGTTATCCTAACTGAAAAGTGTTGTGAGGAAACTTCTGAAAGTTCTGTATTTGCCTGAACTTGAGTCAAGAAGCAAGTTGCCTCTGTCTTAAATATGCTATTCACACTTAGCTAAGGATCAAATCATGGATTCAACAGAAAACTGGGTCAAATTTGGTTTAAATATCTAAGCTTATTGTAAGCATGGATCCTAGGTTTCAGTTTGTCATTTCATCTTGTGGAACCCATACCTGCTACTGACAGGTGTTGTGTATTTGTCAATGACTCGTTCAATGATACGCAAAATGGTTGATTGGTGCCATGAAAACAAATTCTATGGTTACTCATGTATCAAGTGCATAAGGTTAGATTTAAGTGACTGTTTGCCTAAATAAGGGTTACCATATCATTATATATCCAATTTCAAAGGGATACAATTTCAAATTATAAATCCACGTTTAAGTAAAGTTGTGAATTTTTGTGATCCTTAGCAAATTGTGAGTAGTATAGGTCCCCCGCTCAGTTACCTTGTTGATTGGTTGTCAGTCCCACGCTGTGGATTGGTAGTCATGATATCAATCACTGGATCATCTGGACCAGACTCCATTAGGTCTAGGCTGCCATCATTAAGGACCGCCTCCGCGGTGTAGTGGTTAGAGCGTCCGCCCGGAGAGCGAAAGGTCGCGGGTTCGATCCCGACCGCATCATACCAAAAGACATTCAAATATGGTACTTGTTGGTCCCTGCCTGGCGCTCGGCATTAGAGGGGTACAACAAGGACTGGTCGGCTCAGAGTCAGTATAATGTGTCTGAGTGGTGTATTCATGCTTCACTGCGGCGTGGTATCTCAGTGGGCTAGCACTATAAAACAAGTCTGGGCTAGTACAAGCAGCTGCACATACACATACACACACATGCACGTCGTCATATGAGCGAAATATTCTCAAGTACGACGTTAAACCAACTTTCACCTCACCTCGTCATCATTAAGTTCGGGCATATAGCTGAAGTACTGCTGACTACAGACTTGAACAACATTCTGTCACTCTCTCCTGTTTGAAGTTTTTGAATTGTCAAATAACGACATAGAATCAACCTAGGTGTAAATTCTCTGTTTTGAGTTGATCCACATGTAGTTTGTTACCTACTCTTCTGATATGTATCCATGTAAATCTTTCCTACCCTCCTTGATACCCTTGTTAGGTACCCTTGTTTGGTACCTTCCCACGGTGTTGATACCCACGTTAGGTAACTGTGTTTGGTACCCTCGTTTGGTACCCATGTTAGGTATCCTCTATAGGTACCTGTGTGTACCCCAATGAATGCTTGACCTGTTATGAATGCTGGCTAACAAATGTTTGTTTGTTCAACTGTATGTCTGTTAAATGCTCATGGACCATGTGCACAAAGAAATCATAGCTTGAAGACATCGTAACTGAATTGCAATATTCTCAGCTATGATCACTTTGTGCAGGTAGTGCTGTGTAGCAACTGTATGTCTGTTAATGGTGACAGACCATATGCACAAAGCAGTCGTAGCTCTACGACATCGTAACGGAACTGCAATATTCTCAACTACGATCACTTTGTACAGGTGTTGCTGTGTAGCAACTGTATGTTTGTCAATGCTCATGGACCATATGCACAAAGACGTCATAGCTCTACGATGTCGTAACTCTTCTCCAAAATCTCAGCTATGATCACTTTGTACAGGTGGTGCTGTATTAGCAGCCATACGTCTGTCAATGCTCATGCACAAAGCGGTCATAGCTCTACATCATAATGCCCATACTACCATAGTCGTAGCTACGATGACTTTGTGCACACGATCCTGGCAGTGTGTTTTTAAAGGGCCACTGGTCCAGAGCGATTAATGTTTCTCGCCAACAGTCTTAATTACGAAACTTAGCGGCAAAATGGTCAGCCCCCGCTCCCTCGACCGTGACGGACACGGGGACTGGGCTACTGACCACCTTGGCAGAATTTCTTCGACCAAATCAGTGGGACATTTAGGAAGGGTGGATGCCCATCAGATGCTGTTATTTGAAAATATCCCCGGTAGTTCTTATCTGATTGTAATATAGTATCCAGCAGTGTAGGCTTTTCAGATTTTCAAATGTTTGGATGTTATAGTGACTGATCCAATTCGATCCCATTTCTGTGTGTTTTACCTCAATATTTAATCATGTAAAAATATAAAAATATGATGTCTATTACGTATACTATGATATCAAAAACACACATTTGATATATTTGAATCCATAGACTAAACGACTCCACTTTCCCATCGCGAAATAAATCTGAAATTGGAAAGTTTAACCAATCAGGTGTGCTATCTTTGGTGACCAATGGGACTATACACCAATGTGAAAAATCTGAAACAATAGATCACTTTTTCGCATATTAGACTGTTGAAAGACAGGATACTTTGTCAGCTGCAGATGAATGGCATCTCATTCCTTTATGTAGATATTGATGGTTACAATCCCCGACTCCCCATGTACTTCGTTGGCCTTACTTTCAAAACAATGCTATTATATCAGGCTTCTCAACAAATTCAACTATTTCTTAAATTAAATTCTACATCCATATACGTTAACATTATTATAAAGTCAACATTACTATGAAATCAAAATTTTACATCAAAATCCGCATTTTTATCAAAGTGAATATTTTTTTTATAAGAAACCCAATTATTCATCAAAGTCTACATAATTTTACAACAAAATCAACATAAGATTATCGAGTAAAAAAAATTTCATCTTTGTTGATCAGTCTTTACTTATACTATCAATTGCGCATGAGGGTGGCGCAGCAGAGGTAACGAACCGATCATGAATTCTGGGATATCATCCGGGTACTCACTGGAGAAAAACAATAACAAAAGCAACAACCAGTCCACGGAAATTGCTCTGGATCAGTGGCCCTTTAAACTGTTGAGTGTCTGAAAGAGTTGTGCCTGAGAGTGTTGTGTTGGTTGTAACTGCAGGAATTGCGATGATGTTGTGCATGGTGTTGACCTCGGTCAGCATGTGTGTTGCAAGTACATGTCAGTTTCTGTACATAGCATATATACGTTAATCAGATAGAGCATCTCAGTATGTGTTCCTTGTTGAACTCAGTTACATTTGTTACTGTCTAATATCTGGGATTTTTCTAGCATTATTAAGTATTATATATATAGTATTGTAAAGCCTTTTGCAGTCAAAATGGGAAAATATCTCGCTATTGTTTAAAATGATTTCTTTTAATCTTATTCTCATAATTTATGAAAAAAAGTAAATATTGTGTTCAAATTGGGAATTTTACATTTGCCTCATACTTGGATAGATAAATCCCTGGATATGTTCTTATTTTGTTGGTGAACAGTATTTCCTTAGTATTTAAGATATTCATTTAAATGTAGAACATATTTCTGTTCAATTCAGTTAAACTTTTTTTGTCATTGTAAACTTTCTTTTCTTTTGTTTTTACTGTTTAAATGACTGTTATCTGTTATTGTAAGATAGTATGGAGTAATGGATGACCAGCGCCTACAATAACTTGTTTAGTCTCCAGTACATGCTCCTACTGTTGTATAAAGGTTGTGTATCCTATGTGTATCTGGTGTGTATCCGGTGTGTACTGACCAGTTGCTGTCCACTGTAGGGACAGAACGCCCAGCAGCACGGCCTCAACCAATCCCAGAAGGCCTTGCTGTCCACCATCGAGGAGGGTCTGTCGTCCGTCAACATGGCGCAGACCGATCTACAACAGAGGGCACAGGTGCCCAAGCTCGGATCAGACGCGGTACGTACAGCAATGGTGGTGCCCTTGTGGCCAGAGCACAGGGTCCAGATCTGGTCAATTTTGTTTCTGAGAGGAATTTGTCAGTTTGACTCCTGAGAGTTTATTGGACTTGTATAACATTCTGTCTGTTCACTCAGCAGTGAATGGGTACCAGATAGGATATGTTGCTATCTCAGCAATCTTGCAGCGTTCTGTTTGCGCATATTATATTACATATGGGGTGTATTGTTTCTTCTGAAAGTGGCCTGATATATGAACAGAAAAATGTTTCAAGCCCTTTGCTTAGATGTGACGTAAACTATGGGTATAACATTCTCAAAGGTACCAGTAATTTTAGTTAATAAACATAGACCGTTATTAGCGTTTCGACTCTTTAAAATATACTGCAAATGGCTTGGGCAAAAGAAAATGGTTGTTATATTTGTTTAAATGTGATGAAATATACAGCCAAGAGCTGGGCAAGAAAACAAACGATTTGTTATATGATGTATTGATGATGTATTGATGATGTATTGATGATGTATTGATGATGCTCCTGCTGTTGCTAGGCTTCCAAGAAATGGCGTGAGAACCAGCTGGATCTGAACAGACAGAAGGTGGGCTCCCAGCTGTCCGCCATGAACGCCGCCACTGCACAGCTCGTCACGCTCACCTCCGGCAAGGAGGACGAGATCGACTACAACGCTGTCGGCTCAGCCGTCCATCAAATGTGAGCACTGTCTTCATACAATATTCACCACAACCTCACAAGTCACACACACGCATGTGTATAGGGGCAATATTCTAGAACATTATAATAGACACTGGACGCAGCCTGTTTCTCTGAGAATCTAAAAAAATATTCCTAAACTCCAACTCCATCACTCCACTCCATCATTGCCTGCAGTCCGTTTTTTCACATTATAATTTAGAACACTCAGGCATTATAAGTAAGCAGGTGAGGTGAGGTGATATTGGGTTTAACGTCGTGCTTGAGAATATTTCGCTCATATGACGACGTGCATGCGTGTGTATGTGTATGTGCGGCTGCTTGTACTAGCCCAGACTTAAGCTGGTTTTATAGTGCTAGCCCACTGAGATACCATGCCGCAGTGAAGCATGAATACCCCACTCAGACACATCATACTAACTCCGAGCTGACCAGTCCTTGTTGTACCCATTAATGCCTAGCGCCAGGCAGGGACCAACAAGTACCATATTTTAACGGTTTTTGGTATGATGCGGTCGGGGATTGAACCCGCGACCTTACGCTCTCCGGGGGACGCTTTAACCACTACACCACGGAGGCGGTCTTTTAGTCAGCAAACCAAAGACCATTCATATGCTGTATGATTAAACTTTAGAATTGAATATCAAAGCAATTACTAACCATGGAAAATTGGACATCAACATGGAAATTTTGTTTGAAAAAACAAACAAATTCAAGGTAACATGAACTTTGTGCGAGGCATGTCCCTTAGACCGCTGCTATTGTGACAAGGTGGCTAAAAATGGCCATTGAAGAGCAGAAAAACTGTTTCTAAGGAAGGCGCGTTTAAATTCCTTAATGATTTGATCGAAAATCAGTATTCTCCCCGTAGTCTCTGTTCGTCTTACCCCTAAAGCTGTGGTTATTGTGATACTGACGTTCCCTCCATGTGTCCAGTTTGTCTTACCCCTAAAGCTGTGATTATTGTGATACTGATGTTCCCTCCATGTGTCCAGTTCGTCTTACCCCTAAAGCTGTGATTATTGTGATACTGACGTTCCCTCCATGTGTCCAGTTCGTCCAACCTGGGTCAGTTCAGCCGGGATGTCAAGATGGTGGCTGCCTTGCAGGAGGAGAACAATGATAAACTGCTGGATGCGGCACGATGCCTCGCTGGCGCCTTCTCCGACCTCCTCAATGCTGCCACACCTGCTAATGTAGAGGTAAACATACCTAGGATATACTACTTCACACTTTTCTCCATAAATAAGCTCATTGGGGGGGGGGGGGGGGCTGACTTGGTTATGATTATGTTATCCAAAATCATCCATAAAACCCATGAAGATCCGGGATAGAATTGATCTTCAGCAACCCTTTTTTTGTCATAAGAGGCGACTAACAGGATCGGGTGGTCAGACTCGCTGACTTGGTTGACACATGTCGTCTGTTCCCAATTGTGTAGATCGATGCTCATGCAGTTGATCACTGGATTGTCTGGTCCAGACTAAATTATTTACAGACCGGCGCCATATAGCTGGAATATTGCTGCATAAAACAAGAAACAACCAACCACCCAATGTGGGGACCCATTTCTTGTGTCCCCCCCCACCATGATATTGCTGAAATATTTCTAAAAGCGGTGTAATAGAAAACTCACTCACTCACTCACTCAATGTTGGGATTCTGGGACTGGTGCACCTGGATTGTTGTGTGAGACTGTAGAGGACTGGACGTGAAGCGTATTTAGACCCACTGATTTGTCGTCTTCTTCCGATACTTTTAGAACAGCATTTAACACCTGGCATAACAATATTGGTCCTAAACAATCTTTGTCATAAATGGCGACTTACAGGATCTGGTGGTTTATGCATGTTGTTATTTTTGCATTGCGCTGATCGATGGTCCACACTTGATATCGATGAGCTATGACAGAGTGTTATTACACAATACACAAAGAGGCAGATCTTTGCCCACTTTGCAACTATGATAATGATGATGTATGGATGATGATGATGATGATGATGATGATGATGTATGGATGATGATGATGATGATGATGATGATGATGATGATGTGTGTTGCAGCCACGTCAGAACCTGCTGGCAGCAGCCAGTAAGATCGGAGAGGCCAGCCAAGAGGTCATGGATGAGGTCGGCGAGACCACCGAGGACCTGGACAGAGTCTTCCAGGTCAGTACACCCCGGACATCCCGGACACCCCTGACTGCCTGGACACCCTGGACACCCCTGACTGCCCAGACACCCCTGACTGCCTGGACACCCTGGACACCCCTGACTGCCTGGACACCCCTGACTGCCTGGACACCCCAGACACCCCTGACTGCCTGGACACCGCAGACACCCTGGACACCCAGGACACCCCATACTGCCTGGACACCCCAGACGCCCTGACTGTCTGGACACCCCAGACACCCTGAACACCCCTGACTGCCTGGACACCCCAGACACCCTGGACTCCCCTGACTTCCTGGACACCCCTGACTGACTGGACACACGGACACCCCAGACACCCGACTGCCTAGACACCCGACTGCCTGCCTGGACACCTGACTGCCTGCCTGGACACCCCAGACACCCCTGACTGCCTGGACACCCCGGACACCCCTAACTGCCTGGACACCCCAGACACCCCTGACTGTCTGGACACCCCAGACACCCTGGACTCCCCTGACTTCCTGGACACCCCGGACTGCCTGGACACCCTGGACACCCCTGACAGCCCATACTGCCTGGACACCCCAGACACCCTGACTGTCTGGACACCCCAGACACCCCGAACACCCCTGACTGCCTGGACACCCCAGACACCCTGGACTCCCCTGACTTCCTGGACAGCCCTGACTGACTGGACACACGGACACCCCAGACACCCGACTGCCTGGACACCCGACTGCCTGCCTGGACACCTGACTGCCTGCATGGACACCCCAGACACCCCTGACTGCCTTGACACCCCGGACACCCCTAACTGCCTGGACACCCCAGACACCCCTGTCTGGACACCCCAGACACCCTGGACTCCCCTGACTTCCTGGACACCCCAAACTGCCTTGACACCCTGGACACCCCTGACAGCTTGGACTGTCCTGTCCTGTCCTCATTATCATTTAAACCGTGCTTGTCGATTAATGTCATTATTATGGTATGGATTGATTTTGGAAACATCAAAATATAAGATTTTTATTTTAACAGTATTTTTTTCTAATGAATGTTTGTCAGTTGAAGGCATTGATGTCGAAGAGCATTTAGAAGTCCACATCCATAACCTTCTCGCCTTTATATCTCGTGCATTGTATAAGATCATTTGTGTTTGTGATAGAAGTTTACGTTTGTTCTATGATGTTACTGTTAATTTCTGTTGAAAACTGTCTGTCTGTGTTGTTGTAGGACACGCTGTTGTCGTTGGCCAAGGCTGTTGCTAACGCTACAGCAGCTCTGGTGCTGAAGGCCAAGAACGTAGCCTCCAAGACGGAGGACCAGGGTCTGCAGAACAGGGTCATCAGCTCCGCCACGCAGTGCGCCCTCGCAACGTCCCAACTGGTAGCCTGCACCAAGGTACACTTCTCAACTGTCTTCTTTAGTTAAACAGCACTCTGCTGTCTTCTCAGATCAGACAGCGACTCTCCGGGTTCGGGTCCGTGTTAGAATCAACCTTCAGTAACCCATGCGCTCGTTGACTTGGTTGACACATGTCATCGGTTCCCAATTGCACAGATCGATACTCATGCTATTGAACACTGATTGTCTGGTCCAGACTCGATTATTTCCAGACCGCTGCCATATAGCTGGAATATTGCTGAGTTGCGGCGTAAAACTAAACTCACTCACTCATTCAGGTCAGACAGCACTCAAATCTCATCTCACATCAGGCATCACATCATGGAACCAACTCTGTGGTCTTACATACATGATCTGCCCAGTGTGTGAAGGTTGCTGGCTCAATCCCTAGCTGCGTAAGTCCAACAGTTGGTCAAAGATGGTACTTGCTGCTAAGGGCCAAAAACAAAACAAGTAAGATGTGTCTGAGTTGTCTGGTATGTTAGTGTGGTATCACAATAACATTGGAGTCAGGGCTGCCCATTTCAAGCAAACAGAGACAGAAACACACTCACACAATAACACACTCAGTGCTGTATAATAATAATAATAATAATGACGAGGATGCTAACTCCCATTTCTGCTCACCTCAGGTTGTGGCGCCCACCATCGGGAACCCTGCCTGCCAGGAACAACTGATCGAGGCTGCCAAGCTCGTCGCCAAGTCCGTGGAGGGCATAGTGGAGGCTGCGCAGTCTGCGTGTAAGGACGACCACCTGCTGCAGGATCTCGGCGGCGCTGCCACGGCCGTCACCAAGGCCCTCAACGACCTCCTGCAACATATCAAGAAGGCTGCTGTGCCTGTCAGGGTTAGTACATGACTCCGAGAAGCAGTCCTCGTGAAGATTCTGAAGTAGAATTTGTCATCATTAGATAACGAATTTGTGTCTGGTTGTGTGTGGTTCTGTGCCCAGGTCACAAATCAGTTGTAGTCAAGCTTCGTTGGTCGGAGTGCCCTCTAATGGGTAACCGTGTTTGGTAGCTTGACTCCTGAGTTTCAAGGACTTCAGTCCTGCCCCACAACGAAGCACATGTGAAACATGTGGTCTCACCTTTGGCAATTGAGTTTGTTCAAAATTGCCTCTGTCACCCATCAGTGAATGGGTACCCGATGGGAAAAGTTATATGACTGTTAACCTTCTACGGCATCATAGGCAGCTTGGGTTATCCAGGGTAATATTGTGATTGCTCTTTGAGCATGTACAAGTGTGTGGAAACAGGTGCTTTAATAATAGCCATTGTTATTATCATATTCAGCAATCTGTGATCATTGGAAGAAGTGACATAATGTTTTAGGTGGAGTCACTATTGTGTCCAGTTTGTGTTTATTGACGTACATGATACCAATCACTGGATAGTCTGGTTCACACTTTATTATTTACTGCTGTCATTTACCTGGATTATGGTTGAGAAAGAAGGGAAAAATATACTTGAATTTTTTACCCTCATGACATGATATGATGAAACTGACAGCTTGGAGAACTATTCAAAATTCAAATGTGCCAAATGTCAGTGTGTTCAATCATCTTTGTTAGCTCCTGGATGCCATTGCATAAAGCAATCGTAGTGCTACATCTGTCTTAAGTCTATGTTAGAGTATGAGACTTGCAATCATCTTAACACTTAGTTTGCTCTTTGCAAGTGGGCCCTGTGCTCACATGAATACAAAATGTTATCAGTGCTGATGGGTGCTCAGTGTTAATGCCATCTGCCCAGTTTTTGTGTACCAGTGTTTGTTATCATTATGATGATAATAATGATAGTAATAATGATCCCCTGTTGTGTTGCAGGCCAGTGAGCAGCATGAGGAGGCCGTGGACCAGATCATCACCGTCACAGACAACCTGTTCAGCAGTGTGGGCGACGCCCACGAGATGGTCAAACAGGCCAGACACCTGGCACAGGTGAGTCAGGATCATCTCAGTGCTTGTCTGGGTTTTGTCCCTGCCCTGTGATGTATAACTGCTCTGTAATACCACCACAGCCCTGTGTTTTATTACAGACATGTGTTTTATCCTTGCCCTGTATTTAATCATGGCTCTGTTTTATCCCACTCCTGGCCCAGGTGAGTCAGAATCATCTCAGTGCTCGTCTTGGATAAGTATCAGCACCTCACATGGATTATCAAAGTTGGAGCCTCATCTGTTTGTGACTCTGTGTTGATGGTTGACTGTTGTTTTTCTCTGAAACCCTGTGGTCCAGACTGGACTATGTTGTCATTGATTTCTGTTGACTGTGGCGTTTAGCAACATAGAACATGATCTGTCTGATTAGATAGATCTGCAGAATGACCTGTCCTGATTCTGATTTTTACCCTGCCTTATTTTATCCCGACCCTGGGTTTTGTCCCTGCCTTGTGATGTATAACTGCTCTGTAATACCACAGCCCTGTGTTTTATCCTTGCCCTGTGTTTTATCCAGGCTCTGTTTTATCCCACTCCTGTGTTTTATTAACACAGTATGTTTTATCCCAGCCCCTGGTTTTATCCAAACCCCTGTGTTTTATCCAGGCCCTGTTTTATCCCAGTTTTATTAACACAGTATGTTTTATCCCAGCCCGTGTTTTATCCCAACCCCTGTGTTATCCCACCGCTGTGTTTTATCCCACCCCTGTGTTCTATCCCAGCCCTGTGTTCTCTTCCTCTGTTAAACCCTCTGTTAAACCCTATCCCAGCCTTGTGTTCTTGTGTTACAGGCGACGTCCCAGCTGGTGAGTGCCATCAGGAACCAGGCGGAGACCAACACAGACTCTGATGTACAGAAGCGTCTCCTAGCAGCAGCCAAACAACTGGCCGATGCTACAGCCAAACTGGTGGAAGCCGCCAAGGTGAGCAACCTCAGTCGGCCCAGGGATCACGACAATAGAAGGGTCAACTCACATCGGTTTTCATGGAACTGATAGGCATATGGCTAAAATCGGTCCAAATCTAAACTGTCAAAAATCATTTGGGGCCACAGTTATTGTCATTGTCTTTGTTGGAGGTGACATTCAGATCAAGGAATTTTGACGCAATGGCTGGATTTATGGCTAAATGAACAATTTGTACTGTTTCATTATACATTTGTATATATTTCATTTTGCGTAAACAGAATCCAGTATGTAAGATTTCCAGATATCTGGATAATATAGATTTCATGGAGGAGCACTTTGACCTGATATAGCTGGTATCGTGTTTATGACTGAGTTAGACATTCACTCTGTGTTCTCCACTGTCAGGGCTGTGCCTCCAACCCCATGGAGTAGTACTGATATAGGAGACATTCACTCTGTGATCTCCAATGGAGGAGCTGATAGCTGGTTTATGACTGAGTTAGACATTCACTCTGTGTTCTCCATGAGGGCTGTGCCTCCAACCCCATAGACATTCACTCTGTTAGACGTTCACTCTGTGTTCTCCACTGTCAGGGCTGTGCCTCCAACCCCAACGACTCAGACCAACAACAGATTCTCCGGTCTGCGGCGGAGGAGTTGCGGTCGGCCACCAATGCCGCTGCCAGCAACCAGTTGAAGAGGAAGCTGATCAACAGGCTGGAGGTAGGGGATGATGTTAGCTTGAGTACAGACAGGTTTCTGTAATATCAGCTGTGCTAACTCTGGGTGTAACGTAGAGTGTATTGAACTTTCAGAATCCTTTATCATAGGATAAGTAATCTCTCCTTAAGTGACATTTTTTCTCGCATAAGAGGCCAGTTTTTTTAATTGGCTAAGTAGTTCAATGTGATGATATTAAATCTGAATTTAGCTTCAGAAGAAATGTTAATTTGTCAAAAATGACCTTTCCCACGTTTCCTGCCCCAGATACCATGTTGAGATTGTTAGATGTAGTGTTCATCATGTTACGTTCCAGAACGCCGCCAACCATGCAGCCGCTGCCGCCACTCAGCTCATCAACTCCTCCTCCCTCGCCAACAAGACGAACCGTAACGCCACCACGGAGGCTCAACTGAGACAACAGTGTGAGGTGGGTTGACCTGCCTGCTGTACTCTTGTGTAGTATCTACAAGCTTAATGATCCCAGATGACCTGGGTTAGAATTGGGCTTCAGCAACCCATGCTTGTCTTAAGAGGCGACTAATGGGATCAGATGGTCAGGCTCGCTGACTTGGTTGACACATGTCATCGTATCAAATTGTGTAGATCGATGCTCATGCTGTTGATCACTGGATTGCCTGGTCCAGACTCGATTATTTACAGACTGCCGCCATATAGCTGTAATATTGCTGGGTGCAGCATTAGACAAAAACCAAAAAGACAATACCTGCTCAATGGGCAATTTTACATCAAAGTCTGTCTCATTTTATTTCTTAGCCTGACATGGATGGCCCTGTCATCCAGTAAGCTGTGCAGAGTTATGTCCCTTACAGGGGCCAGAAACTTATGATCATGCATTGGAATTGGTTATTTTATGCTTATCAACACCTTACCCATACAGAGTTATGTCCCTTACCCATTTCGGTTTCATCAAGATGGTTGTGATCAGTGTGGTGCAAGGCAGTATTAGACAAGAGAATATATCCAATATACCTCAACTGAATGTTATAATGTATATGTTTGATGGATTAGCCTATTAACAAGAGACAACTTCTGACTTTCCATACAATATCTTTTCAGGAGTGGGTGTACTGGGTGGGACTGTATGTGTTATTGGCTGTGAGTGAGGACTTGTTTGGGTGTACTGGGATGGGGCTCCAAATTAACAATGTAGGTGTAGTTGAAGTGCCTGCAGTCATGGAGCTGTTACCGTGTGTGTTGTAGGCTGTGAATGAGGAGATCCCACCGCTGGTTCACGCTATCCGGGCCTCACAACGGAGTCAGGACAGCGCCACCGCGCAGCTGTCCCTCATCAACGCCAGCCAGGACTTCATCCAGGTACGCCATGCATCCTACAAACTGACTTACACAGGCCACACACGCAGTAAACATGCCTACACAGGCTTGTCTCACACATTGACTCACACATTGTCTCACACATTGATTCACACATTGACTCACATATTGTCTCACACATGTGACACACACGTTACACATGACTATGCACACTTGTCTTTCATCAACGCTAGCCAGGAATTCATATACGTATGTCATGCATCCTACACATTGACTTACACATGTCAGACAAACCCATTTCACACATGACTACACAGACTCGTCTCACACATTGACACACATCACACAACTCTCACATGTCACACACATAATTATACATGTGACACTCAGACATCTCACACATGTCACACACATAATTATATCTAACATCACACATGTCATAGATTGACTCACATCTACATGTCACACTCAAGACATCTCACACATACACACCACACATACACGCCACGCACATACACGCCAAGCACACACACGCCCGCACACACACGCCACGCACATACACGCCACGCACACATTTAAGCTGCATCAAAGCTGTTTGAAACATAATTATATATAATGTATTGCCTTGTAGCCGGCCAGCAGGATGGTGGCTGCCGCCAATGCCGCTGCTCCAACAGTGACGGACCAGGCTGCCGTCCTCAACCTCCACAACAGCGTCAAAGCCATGACATCAGCATTGGCAGAACTCAGGACAGCCTCATCCAAGGTTAGTATCCCAGGGTATTGACTGACGGCTGTCAGAGTTCCTGACTTCGTAGACTGAATTTTGTTATTGCCACAGTGTAACTATAGGGCATAATGGGTAACCCAAAATGTGGAGTGAGACTAACTCACTCTCATTGATAAGTATTTGACCGAGCTCCTACTTTTCATCAAGTCAAGAATTCACTTATTGTCCCATCACTGTGTATTGAGGGGCAGTGGGGTAGCATAGTGGTTAAAGCCTTTGCTCGACTTATGAGCCAGGTTTGATTCCCTTAATGGGTGCAATGGGATTCCCTTAATGGGTACCCCGTCCTGCCGTGATATTGGTGGAATATTGCTAAACGTGGTGTAAAACTAAACTAACTCTTTCCTTGAATACACAATCCAAAATATAACTTTTATGTTACATTTAACTACTTTCTAAATGGCATTGTGTTATCATAACTTTTGGCCATGGGAGCCATGCCAATTTACACTTATCAGAGGGGTACACAAAGTCAGCAGTCTAGACTACCAGTTGTCCGACTTCCATTTTTGTGGAAGTCGTGGTGGTTGAGTGGGTTAGGCGGCTGACTTTGGCTGCTGGCGATAAGGTGCCTTACTCTGAGGGTGTGGGTTCAAATCCCGGATGGGACTCAACCCACCAAAGTACTAGAATCTGTACTCTACTGAGAAAATGTAATCTCAAACATAACATATATTCCATTTCACTCACTCATCAGTATTTGACCAGCTCTTATTTTTCACCAAGTCAAGACTTTATTCCCATGTGACCCTGTCCCTGTGTTGTGTAGGCCCAGGAGGCGTGTGGTACACTGGAGGTGGAGTCAGCCCTGGACCAGGTGCATGGCCTCAACTACCAGCTGGACGAGATCAAGAGGGCCACAAACGAAGGACGCCTTGTACCCCTGCCTGGAGAGACGGTACGTCATCACTACCACTGTATGACCACAGCGTCATACCTTGATACAAAGTCTTTATCAGTTGATATTTCTTGTAGTCAAAATCATGGCTCATAATTTTTCCTTCTCCTGACTCATGCTATGTTGCTTATCTCCCTTCTCCTTCCAACGATTAAGTGGAAACTTGAATCCCTTGATTATGTTCTGTGATTGTCTCCTCGTGTGTGTATCATTTGATAATGTTTAGTGATGGTCTCCTCGTGTGTGTATCATTTGATAATGTTTAGTGATTGTCTCCCTACAGGCTCAGTCAGCTGCTCTCCAGCTGGGAACGACATCCAAGACGGTCGGCTCCTCCATGGCCCAACTTCTCACAGCAGCAGCTCAGGTCAGTTATCTCCCCCTGTTATTGGTTGCCTCCTTTGGAAGGTGCCTGACCTTCAAACTACAGATTTGCTTCATCTATCGATGAATGTGATGGTAGAGTGAATGTGGGTATTCAAGTTTTCTGACGTGGTAGTCAAACACAGGGTATGATTGGTTGGAATATATTCCTTCACAAGCCACAGATGAGTATTGCTCACTGTCGCACTGTGAAGATCAGGGTTAGAATTGGTCTTCAGCAACTCATGCTTGTTGTAAAAGGTGACTAACGGGATCTGGCTTGCTGACTTGTGTCATCGTACCCCAATTGTGTAGATCGGTGCTCATGCTGTTGATCATTGTCTTGTCTGGTCCAGACTCTGTTATTTACAGCCCGCCAACAAATAGCTGTAATACTACTGACTAATACAACAGACCAACCAGGAAATACAAGCAGTACAAGCACAAGTGGGAATCAATTGATGTCTGTTTTTATTGTCCAGGGTAATGAAGACTATGTGGGTATTGCCGCTCGCGACACTGCCAACGCGTTGCGGGTGCTGACATCAGCAGTTCGAGGCGTTGCGGCCACGACGACGGACCGGCAGGTGCAGCACGCCATCATTGAGTGTGCCCAGGACATCATGGACAAGTCCGTCCTGCTTCTGGAGGAAGCCAAGAGAGTGATGCGGGATCCGAGCAACCCTGAGAACATACAGAGGCTCAACCAGGTATGTGTAGACAGTAGACAGTAGACAGAGGCTCAACCAGGTATGTGTAGACAGTAGACAGTAGACAGAGGCTCAACCAGGTAGGTGTAGACAGTAGACAGAGGCTCAACCAGGTACGTGTAGACAGTAGACAGAGGCTCAACCAGGTACGTGTAGACAGTAGACAGAGGCTCAACCAGGTACATGTAGACAGTAGACAGTAGACAGAGGCTAAACCAGGTACGTGTAGACAGTAGACAGTAGACAGAGGCTAAACCAGGTATGTGTAGACAGTAGACAGAGGCTCAACCAGGTACGTGTAGACAGTAGACAGAGGCTCAACCAGGTAGTGTAGACAGTAGACAGTAGACAGAGGCTCAACCAGGTACGTGTAGACAGTAGACAGAGGCTCAACCAGATACGTGTAGACAGTAGACAGAGGCTCAACCAGGTATGTGTAGACAGTAGACAGAGGCTCAACCAGGTATGTGTAGACAGTAGACAGAGGCTCAACCAGGTACGTGTAGACAGTAGACAGAGGCTCAACCAGGTATGTGTAGACAGTAGACAGTAGACAGGCTCAACCAGGTACGTGTAGACAGTAGACAGAGGCTCAACCAGGTATGTGTAGACAGTAGACAGTAGACAGAGGCTCAACCAGGTACGTGTAGACAGTAGACAGAGGCTCAACCAGGTATGTGTAGACAGTAGACAGAGGCTCAACCAGGTATGTGTAGACAGTAGACAGAGGCTCAACCAGGTACGTGTAGACAGTAGACAGAGGCTCAACCAGGTATGTGTAGACAGTAGACAGTAGACAGAGGCTCAACCAGGTACGTGTAGACAGTAGACAGAGGCTCAACCAGGTATGTGTAGACAGTAGACAGAGGCTCAACCAGGTATGTGTAGACAGTAGACAGAGGCTCAACCAGGTACGTGTAGACAGTAGACAGAGGCTCAACCAGGTATGTGTAGACAGTAGACAGAGGCTCAACCAGGTACGTGTAGACAGTAGACAGTAGACAGAGGCTCAACCAGGTATGTGTAGACAGTAGACAGTAGACAGAGGCTCAACCAGGTACGTGTAGACAGTAGACAGAGGCTCAACCAGGTATGTGTAGACAGTAGACAGAGGCTCAACCAGGTACGTGTAGACAGTAGACAGAGGCTCAACCAGGTATGTGTAGACAGTAGACAGAGGCTCAACCAGGTACGTGTAGACAGTAGACAGAGGCTCAACCAGGTATGTGTAGACAGTAGACAGAGGCTCAACCAGGTACGTGTAGACAGTAGACAGAGGCTCAACCTGGTATGTGTAGACAGTAGACAGAGGCTCAACCAGGTACGTGTAGACAGTAGACAGAGGCTCAACCAGGTACCTGTAGACAGTAGACAGTAGACAGAGGCTCAACCAGGTACGTGTAGACAGTAGACAGTAGACAGAGGCTCAACCAGGTACGTGTAGACAGTAGACAGAGGCTCAACCAGGTACGTGTAGACAGTAGACAGAGGCTCAACCAGATACGTGTAGACAGTGGACAGTAGACAGAGGCTCAACCAGGTATGTGTAGACAGTAGACAGAGGCTCAACCAGGTACATGTAGACAGTAGACAGAGGCTGAACCTGAACCAGGAACATGTAGACAGTAGACAGATGCCAAACCTGATGTGTATAGACAGTAGACAGTGGCTGAACAAGGTCATGTAGACGGGATGGTAGACTGATTCTGAAGTAGGTATGTCTAGACAGTAGACCATGGCTCAGCCAGATCCTGTAGACAAGAAACAGACTAGATTTATTTTTCAGTTTCACTTGTCTGCATACACAGCTACAGAGTTGCTGTACCTGTCACTAGTCCTGTCTTAACTCTACTTGCCTCTGACCGGCGGACCAACGTTAATATCAAACCCTACCATGGCCCATATTTACTACAGTGTTGTAAACAAGCATATTCCGTCCAGCCGTGTAACTTTGGTGTTTTGCTCCCCAGGTGTCTAAGAGTGTATCTAATGCTCTCAACAACTGCGTGAACTGCCTTCCTGGTCAGAGAGATGTGGATGCCGCGTTGAGACACATCACCGCCTCCAGCCAGACTCTCTCCTCCCCCAAGGTTCGTCCCAGATCCTACAGTGATAACGTGCTCTTTCTACACATCTACAATCATATTCACTGATGCTGTTTACCTAAGATAAAACAGTATATTTCCCTTACATGTTCTGAATTGAATTTTGCTTAAAAAACTCCATTCCATCTACTTACTAATTCATCTGCCGTCAGATAGATGTGGCACTGGTGAGTGCTGTGGTAGGCAGCAAAGACAGAAAGAATGTCATCCCTTTAAATATGTTTTGTTCAGTCATTTAGAATGGCTCTTCAGTAACCCTTGCTTGACATAAGAGGCGACTAACGGGATCGGGTGGTCAGGCTCACTGACTTGGTTGACACATGTCATCGGTTCGCAATTGCATAGATCGATGCTTGTGATGTTGATAACCAGATTTGATTATTTACAGACCGCCGCCATATCGCTGGAAATTGCTGAGTGTGGCGAACAAACGAAACTAACCTAAACTATTGTATTGACAATGCCTCTATTGATGCAGTTCCCCAATACTGGCAAGTCGTACCAGGACGTCCAGATCGACATGAACAACGCCGCGGTGGGCTTGAACCAGGCGGCCAGCAACATCGTGACGTCATCCCGCGGCACTCCCCAGCAGCTGGCAATGTCTTCCTCCCAGTACGGACACTCCTACCAGGAGTTTGTGGACACTGGACTCACCATGGCCGGACTCTCCAAGGACGTGGAGACACAGAACCAGATCGTGGGCGGACTGAAGAGCGTGTCCATGGTCTCCAGTAAGCTGCTGCTGGCGGCCAAGTCGGTGTCTGCCGACCCTAATGCCCCCAACGCCAAGAACCTGCTGGCTCAGGCGGCAAGGTAAGGTGTTACTGGCTTCGGTCATCCCATTGAGAAACTCCACGTGGATACAATGTGTGAAGCCCATTTCTGGTGTCTCCCGTGATATTGCTGGAATATTACCAAAAGCGACGTAAAACCATACTCACTCACTCACCCATTTAGAAACAATGTATCTACTTGTGAAAGGCATCCTTAGCATAGGCACAGGGCACTGAGCACAGGCAGCTTCCATCGATCATCAGAGGCAACAAAGGGGAATATGTGCAAAACTTGGTTGATTCCCATCATTGTGCGTGTCATTGTGGTGTTCATAACATCGACCACTGGGTTAACTTGTTACAAGTCCTCCCAGCTGTCAACAGCAACTATACTTCCTTTCAAAAGTTTAGACTCACTAGTGTAAATGCAGCAACTTACTTCTGTTCTAAACTACATTTTGCAAAATATTCCATACTGTTTAAAATTACTGTTTACACATGAACTGATGTATTGTAAACAAATTCATAACGTTGAAAAGATTATTGTCAGGAGTTCAATAAATGATAAAAATCAGTTCAAATTGGCAAATTCTTAAATTCTTAACAAAACTTTACACCAAAACACATCTGTTCAAATGCACGATATTTACACATGCTTTTCAGCAATTTGATGCATGATCCTCGTGCAATTCATCTGCATAAGGTTTGCAGTTGGTTCCCCGAAGTTAGTGGAGAAATCGATCTTCAATGTAACCATATACATAACATATAGTGAGTGTTTTAAGTGATTCTAAACTTTTGAAAGGAAGTGTGAGATGCGTGATAAAACTTGGTTCATTGCCACTGTGGTGTTCACATCGTCAACAACTCTGTGTATTTGTTGCAAGCTGTCGGATATAATGAATATAAAGCAACATCAAATGTAATCGCCTAACTGTTTCGAACCCTGTGTGTGATCTCACAACTTCCTCTGCAGGGCGGTGACAGAGAGCATCAACCACCTCATCAACATCTGCACCGTCTCCGCACCCGGTCAGAAGGAGTGTGACAGCGCACTGCGGCAGATAGAGATGATGCACAATCTCCTTGACAATGCCAATGAGCCAATCAGTGATGCCCCATATTTCGAGTGCCTTGATGGAGTTATGGACAAATCAAAGGTGAGCTTCTCAACATATCATCAGGAGGTTGTCAAGAAGTTCACAGAAATCAAATCTTCCTTTCACTCGTAATTCCGTATGTTAGTACGTGTGTCAATCTTTGCCTCACACCACACAACAGCCGCCAGCCTTTATATATACTGACACAGATTCTCGAACTTTCCAGCATGGCTGTATCATTAACCACTTAGATCTTTCTCAAACATGTTGAACATGTTGAACATACGACATGACGGTCAAGGGAGGTAATTCTGGAGCGCTATCATAAAGGCGTGCCGCTAAAATACTGTTGCCATTGAACGTATATGACTCAAAATGTGACCCAAAACCAACACTCAAAACTTTAAACATTGTGCCTCATAATTATTATCACCTAACCAATGTTATTACAAATTACAAAAAACACACTCTCGTAACAATATATTTAAAAATACCAAAAGCAGAATTCTGAGGGATTTTTGTGAAGCAATGAGAAAATGTGTCAAATCCTATTTCTTATTGTTTGTCCCATATCAGTCATTGGATCTTCTGGCCCAAACTTGTTTGTTTACGGCAGCTGTCATTCAGGTAGAATACTTGAGCGCAGTGTTAAGCAAAGATACTAGATACGTAGCATGATCTGGTCAGTCCCTACATGAGATAGGACGGTTGTGTTTAGGATCACCCTGTCATGTGTCTGTGTTTGTTTACGGCAGCTGTCATTTAGGTAGAATACTTGAGTGCAGTGTTAACAAACATACTATATACGTAGCATGATCTGGTCAGTCCCTACATGAGATAGGACGGTTGTGTTTAGGATCACCCTGCCATGTGTCTGTGTTTGTGACGCTTTATGTTGTGCGCCATCACTCATCTCATCATGCATGATACGTCCCTATAGACAGATGATGTCCACACATCTGTTGGTAAAGGTTCAAATTGTTCTTCAGCCACCCCCAGACCCTTGAAGATCCGGGTTGGAGTTGGTCTTCACCGACCAATGTTTGTTATAAGAGGCGAATATCGAGATCGGGTGGTCAAGTTGACACATGTCGTATCCCAAAGGTCGATGCTCATGCTGTTGATCACTGAAAGATCTGGTGAAGATCTGATTGTTTACAGACAGCTGCCATATTTCTGGACTATTGCTGAGTGCAAGGTTAAACAACAAACAATAAATAACCAACCCATGCTTGTAAGAGGTGACAACGGGTTTGGGCTTGCATGTCATCGTAATGGTACCCCAAGTGCATGGATGGACACTCATAATGTCAATCACTGGATTGTCTTGTCCAGACTTGATAGTTTTCGACTCTCCATCACATAGCTGTGATGCTCAGGTGACATTAAAAACAAATGAACAAAAAAACTACAAGGCAGTTAATGTTGAATGGAATCACTTGGCTGATTAGCTAAGCCTTCCTGTTACATGGGTACAATGTGTGAAGCCCATTTTTGGTGTCCCCTGCCATGATATTGCTGGAATATTGCTAACAGCGGCGTAAAACCAAACTCACTCACTCCTGTGACATGACTGCAAGATTTGAATCCTATTATGGATTATTGTCACCGTGCTGATCCAGCATTCACGAATGTGCATCATGCTTACTGCCTGTCAAATAACCAGATAATACCCTGTCCAATAACACAATAACGAAGTAATGTAGCTGGAATATTGCTGACTTCAGTACAAACTAACAACATCCCACTCTCCACCACCATCATTACATATCTGTGAATCTGTGATTGTTTCATCATCAGCCAACAGGCGGCCATCTTGAGGTAAGAGTTTATTGTCCATGGCTGTCCTAGATTACACCGTCTCCTTCATGTAGTCCTCCTCATTTCATCTTAATCCTGGTGTCAATGTTTTGTGTCATATTTTTTGTACTTTTTATCATGTTTTATTCATTACAATTTTTCATCATTGTTGTGTCAGTGTTGAAATTCCAAGGAGGGTTATATACCTAGCCTTGTTTCACTCATTCTAATCAGTAATGGTAGGTTTAAACATAGACTGCTTTTATAACTCACAGTTCTACTGTCAACAGCCTGCTGTTAGTTTTCCACGAGCCTGTCTAACGTTCTTGCTAAGATCCACATCAGGACTGGTTTTCGGCAACCCATGCTTGTCATAAGAGGCGACTGATGGGATCGGACTCTGAAGTTCTTAGACTTACATTCTCCTAATTTACCACAAACCTGTCTAACGTTCTTGTGAAGATCTAGGTTAGAAATGGTCTTCAGCTACCCATGCTTGTCAAAAGTGGCGACTAATGAGATCGGCCGTGAGGTTCCTCTACTTAGATGCTCATGAAGTCTGTCAAGGATTGTCTGGTCAAGATTTAAATGTTTACAGACTGTTGTGACGCAGCTAAAATATTGTTGAGTGCAGCATTCGACAGCAAGCAAAGCTAACAGTGCGACTTTACTAGTAGCGCAAAACACAACTCAAGTCGAGAATTTGAATTAACAACAGCTTGAAATGATATGATTTTCAGGCAAGTAGATGCTAAGGTTTCTTGGACAGACTAACAATGATATTAGATTCCTGGAGATTCCAGAGTAGAAAAGTCAGTAGGCTTTTAGAAGACTCTTACAAGACGAGGATCAGGTGGTTAAGTGGGAGATCCAGCTCTCGGACATCTTCCGACAAGCTGTTGCTCGCACCGTCAATCACTGGTTCCTTGGATTATTTACACTATGTATAACTGGAGTTAATTTCATTTACATCTCTCAATTTACTTTTTATTTTCAATTTACTTTAACAGATTTAAGAGAAGCTAACAGTTTGAGTATACTAGATTTATTCGATAATATTTTACTTCAGTGAACCCTAAAGCTTAAACTTTCATCATTACAGCTCTGACAAGGACCAAAGACCAGTAAATTTGATTTCCATCCTCTGTTTAACTATTCTCTTCAAATTAATGTAACAGGAGACGCTAACAGTTAATGAGTATACAGCAGTTGTTTGACTCTACTTTAGTCTATTTAACCCTCAAGCTTTAACTTTCAGCCTTACAGGTATGACAAGAACCCAATACTTCCATGTTTAAGGGGGCGGTGGGGTAGCCTAGTGGTTAAAGCGTTGGCTCGTCATGCCGAAGAACCGGGTTCGAATCCCCACGTTGGTATTTGACCAGATGGTGGCCACATGAATACGTGCAAACATCTTGTTGCGGGTATAGCAACGTGCAGTGAACATGGACAAAGTACCGTGACTATGTGTCCCAGTCCACCCAGCTGTGAATGGGTACCTCGTTAGGATGAGAAAGCCACAATAACTTGGTGCGCCTAGTGGCTGCAAGAGTTGTATACTCCCCAGGGAGTTGAGATTGATAATGCGATGTGCCGTTTAGATTGACATCCAATGATCGAGGGAAAAAATACCAGCGCCTTGAGCATGCACTAATGCGTGGATATGTGCGCTATATAAATATCCTATAATAATAATAATAAATAATAATAATGGGTACAATGTGTGAAGCCCATTTCTGGTGTTCCCCGCCGTGATGTTGCTGGAATATTGCTAAAAGCGGCGTAAAACCAAAACTCAGTCAGTCAGTCCATGTTTAAGTTCAAACAGTGTAGAGTGTGATATGTCATCAAGCCTGGTCATTACCGTTTTCCATTCAGAACTGCCTGTTCACATTCATGATAGATAAGCTGTTCCCAATACTATGCATTCAAAAAAATTGTGACGCCCGTGTTGATTGGCTGAGTCGCAAGTTGACTAATAAGGGTGCATCTTTCATTGTATCAGAGTTAAGCATCTGATTTGTCTACGTGTCCACGCATCTGTATGTCTGTATGTCTTTGCTGGTCTGTCTGTATGTTGGTGATCTGTAGCTGGTCTATAGTTGATCTATAGTCGTCAGTAGCTGATGTCTACCTCTATGTTTCAGAGTCTGGGAGAAGCCATGACAGGAATCTCGCAGCACGCAAAGAAAGGAGAAATCGATGAGTTCTGTGACTCGGTGCGGAATTTCGCTAACTCAGTGTGTGGTTTGACAGAAGCCTCTGGACAGGTACGTTATAACATTTATACCACATTATATACCAATGTCCCTGTACATTTACTTATTCCCTGTTAAAAGAAGACTTCTTATGTGAACCATATGTACGTTGTATCAATATCAAGAAAGTAAGACTAGCCTTATCACAGTTTCGTTCCGTTTTTTTATGATTTAAGTTGTTATAAGGGAAAATTTCATAAGAAATCTACTGTGTGCAGATACTGTAAAATGAATGTCCTGGAAGATGAATACCATGTTCTGCTAATTTGTCATTATTATAGAAACATTAGAAGCAAATATATACCCAGTTACGTTACGAAACAACCGTCAAAACATAAATTCATCCAACTGTTGTCAACTTCTAATCGTATATTGATTGAAAATATTGCTTTGTTCATATACCATGCGATATTGAAGAGAAACCCACTCTGCTTTTGAACTTTGTATATACCTGTACTATGGGCCTGTGGCCTTCAGTTCTGAATAAAGATTATATACATTATATACCATGGCAATGTTTGGTGGTGGGAAACCAATCAGTTATTGTGTTGTTATGTTATTGTATCAGATCACTTGATGGTTTAGGACAAGAACTAATGGAGATTGTCATTAATCAAGTTTGATAATATTTTAGAAGAATGCATTGACTATGTCATGATGCTGTCTGGGTACATGATATAAATGCATGTTAAGATATAATTATGTCTGTGACTTTCTGGTTAGAATTATTGCCCAGCAACGCATGCTAGACCAAAGAGACAGAAATGGTTAGTCATAGTGACTTCTTGAACCCGTGAAGATCCGGGTTAGAATTGGTCTTCAGCTACCCATGCTTGTCATGGAGGCCACTTACGGGATTGGGTGGTCAGAATCACTGACTTGGTTGACATGTCATCATATTCCAATGGATGCTCATGCTGTTGATCACTAGATTGTCTGGTCCACTCGATTATTTACAGGCCACCGGCATATAGCTGGAATATTGCTGAGTGTGGCATTAAACAACCAACAAAAAAAAACCACTCATTTCTTCAATGCGTGACAGTGTATTCTGGTGTGATGCTCACTATATCGACCACTGGTTTGTATGGCCTTATGGCTGGAATACTGCTGTGTTAAACAAACATTCTGTGTGTTTGTGTGTTTGTGTGTCTGTGTGTTTGTGTTTGTCTGATTACTACATACAGGTATGTATGTGTTACAGGCTGCCTACCTGGTAGGCATCGCTGACCCTGCCTCAGAGCCCGGCCGGCCCGGCGTTGTTGACCAGTCCCAATTCTCCCGGGCCAACCAGGCCATTCAGATGGCCTGTCAGAACCTCACCAACCCTGCCAGCTCGCAACAGCAGGTAGGTGGCGCTGTGCTGTGCTATAATTGTAAATCACTGCTCTGGACTCGAAGCTCCATGCAGGGGTACCTCTTATAAATCATCAAGAAAAATTTCTTTATTTTTAGAATGGAATTTCATTTGAATGAGATATCATTTTTCATAATCATGGGTGTTTGTAATAGAAGTTCAAAAACAAACAAAGTATGAAACAACAGTAATACGTGCATTAATTTCCAGTAATTGTTCTATGTAAATTGTCTGTCGTGACACTAATCACACCAAATTATCGAGGGAGATAGACTGAACATGGTGGCTTTACATATGCAGGGATTTATCTAGACTGTTGCAATTATCAGTAAAACCTGTTTTGAAGTGATTATTTTTTTTCCATTTTATGCTGTTGTTTAAATAACTGATGTTATGGCTCTACTGATATAATCATTATTACACGGGTATCAAGACTAATTCATGTATCCCTATTGTGTAGATCTATACTCATGCTGTTGATCACTGGATTGTCTCGTCTAGACTCGATTATTTTAAGACTGCTGCCATATAGCTGGAACATTGCTGAGGGCGGCATTAAACACCAAACAAACATAAAAATGCCTAAACTTTAAGTAAACGATTGTAATAATTAAGAAATTAATTAAGTTTAAGATAAAACATCATTTTTCGGTGATTATTGGTCCGATTTATTTGTGATTCTGAAGTTGTAATGTTTTTTCTGTAGTAAGCATGAGGCTTGTCTTGGGTAGTCATGTTCTGCCTTGCC
The DNA here is from genome assembly GCF_003918875.1 of Haliotis rubra. Classification (NCBI taxonomy): domain Eukaryota; kingdom Metazoa; phylum Mollusca; class Gastropoda; order Lepetellida; family Haliotidae; genus Haliotis; species Haliotis rubra. The sequence goes on from NW_025765058.1 coordinate 124,774, forward strand.
TTGTTCATCCTCAACACCTCTAACATCAACATCAACACCTCTAACATCAACATCAACACTTCTACAACATGTTAAAGCAGAACATCCCCTGAGTGAGCTCGTCATCAGTGGTGGTGAACAACGACTGTTTTACTGGGAACATGTCTGTTGGTTATCAGTGCCACATCTGCAAAATGGAATGTAGACAAGCTGCGTTTGTGTAAATTTGCAAAATCCTGTTACGGTACATGCAGTATTGTCACAATTGCTCGTTTTCTTTGCAAAAAATATCACTGAAATGTTACAGCCTAAGCAATATAAATAACGTGATTGTTATTTGATTTGTTATTTGATTCCATTATGTTGGACAAAAAAGTATTCTTGAATGAGTGAATAAGTATGAAGTGAAGAATTGGTTGGTTATTGTGGAAGAAATAAACCTGTTTTGTGTCATTCATCGGAAACGTTAATGACTAAGTTGCCTTGTTTACACTGCCACAATCCGCAGTTCTGCTAGGACATAACTTTTATATGAACACAGTTTATAGTTATTGGTAAGAGAGGAAAATATATTTTAGAATATATTTTACAATTTAATATTTTTATACAGGAATGGCAATCCGCGGATCTGCTAGGACATAATTTTGATATGAGTTTTCAGTTAATAGTTATTGGTAAGAGAGTTAATATATTTTAGATTATATTTTACATTTTAATATTTTTATGCAGGAATGGCAATCCACGGATCTGCGGATTTCCGACAATTTTCTTTCAAATTGATAAATTCAAACCCCTTAGTTGATGATACAATGTTAAGTTTTCAGCTGAAAATAGCTGTTACCATCCATGTTTATAAGTAAGGAGAAATATTTGATGAAAATTTGGCCTTCAGTTCATGGGTTGATATTCCCAATGTGACGAGCCCCTCGGGGATGTTCTGGGTGTGTAGATGATTCGGATATGCCCGACTACAGCATGTCTGTTGTATGCTCTATAAACTGCTAGAGGAGACTAACACTCGCAATACTCCTACACGTTACAAGTAACAATTAATATCATGATATACAATTAAAAATAGGTAATTTATTTGTTATTTGTTACATTATAATTGTTAAAAATTAAAATCCAATGCTAAATAATTGTCTGTATTGATGTGTAAGTTGTGTAATTTTTAATAATTTGTATATTCAAAAAAAAATTAAGAATGAAATTTTATTTTGAGCAAGTTACTAAGTAACAGTATGCATAGTCATTGAAACAATAGTCTTTTTTAATAATTTGTCTATTTTAAAAAAAATTAGAATTAATTTTTATTTTGAGCAAGTTTTTAAGTGGCAGTATGCATAGTGTTAATGCTTAATCAGTGGCAGGTAGTTTTAAGAGGAAACCTGCTATCTTGTAACGAAACTGCATGGTGTGAACTTTCCACTTTGACCTTTGACCTAGGTGAATGTTCAAGCGCAGGTATGTGTTATAGACCTATACTTACCACCTGTGTTAATCTGTATAATTGACATAACCTCAATAATATAATAACTGTTTTCATTGGTCGAGCGGGTCAACTCAGATGTTAAGTCAGTGCTGATTGGTTCAGATTTTTTCTAAATATATTTGAGAATTATTTGCAGTATTTTCCGATTTGAACCAATGAGGACTGTGGTCTCTTGAGTCGACTCAGCCAATGAGACTGCTCGTTATACGTTTGTTTAACAGTAACCTGGTAACTTTTTGTTTTGTGAAGTACTACGAGTCATGGGCTGTAAGATCAATGGTAAGCTGGCATCCATTTTGCCCGACACATCATGTCCGCCGAGGTCATCGACCATCAATCGCTTCTGTCAGTTCCGCCCACAGTCTTCAGTTGTTTCTTGTCTTATGCATGCTTACACAAGGCTGGTCCGGCCACCACACAACATTGGAGATAGAAACCACACTAAGTGTAGTCTGCAGGGAAAGTTCAGGGACGCCATTTTCCAGAAATAGCATTGTCTGTGATAGTGGTGTTCCAAATAATTGAAATAATCGAAGATTGGTCGCATTGACCAAACAACCAAGCAGTCGATCACATTTTCTCATAATCGAACACCAATGATTTTGGAACTACTGTTTAGTGTTTGAAACACTTGACGATGGAACATATCTTAGAAGTTGTCGGAGTCTGAAAATGTGTTTAATTCTTAGAATACTCACTTCACTTCATCATCATATACACTGGATGTGAAATTCACAAATGTATAAATAGAACAAAAAACAACAGCAGAGAACCACAAGTTGCTTTTTCTTTATACTTTATACTTTATAGGAAAATCTGAAAAATGATGCTAACCAATTTTTTTCAATGATTGCTCGTTGGTAATTAACCAATCATCAATTGTGAGATTTCAACCAATTACCAACACAAGTCTGTGATGTAGAGATCGCGCTGTAATCGACTAAGGAAGGACTACACTTGGTGTAAATAGCTTGGTCTGTAATGGTAGATCTGTGGTGTAGAGACCAGACTGAAATCTGCAGTGGAAGTTTAGCGATTTAATTTGATAGCTTCAGAAGCGCGCAGTCAGAGGTTTGTTCCTAAATGTAGCATTGTAAAATTTTTACAAGTGATACACAAAAGGTAAGAATTTATGTGTGTACCTCAAAAATATAATGTCGGTAGTTTTGAAATTAATGCAAGAATTATCAAAATGGTACAAATACAAGTAATCTGAGTACCCCCATTGTACAAGGGATCCAGTGTGTATTGTGATGGTTAGTAGACAAATACTTACTTCAGGCTACTCTCTAGCATCCCGCCTGGCCAGACCCATGAAGTTAGAATTGATCTTCAGTAACTCATGCTTATCGTAAGAGGTGACTTAACGTGATCGAATGGTCAGGCTTGCTGACTTGGTTGACACATGTCATTGTATCCCAATTGCGTAGATCTATGCTCATGCTGTTGATCACTGGATTGTCTGGTCCAGACTCGATTATTTACAGACCGCTGCTTTATAGCTGGAATATTGCTGAGTGTGGCGTAAATCTAAACTCACTCACTCACTCACGCCGGGCCAGCCTGCGGACATCGTGACGTACTGCGTGCCACATAGTAATCACCCTCGGTTGATTACTCGTGCATATTGTGCACAACTTTTTTTTAATTTTAGATGTGCATTATCCTAATGTCGTCTCAGTTGCTGTTTAAGTTCGTAGGTCGTGTACGATATAAAGGCTTTTCATAAACACTGGTTTTATAATTGCTAATATTTTGTATCTGTTATCTGTACATATGTATACTGTATACACACCCTAGCTGTATTATGTTGTCTTCTATCACCTGAGGCCTTCTGTGACTATTGTAAATGTTAGCAGTTTTCCAGTAGCTAGTATCTCCCAGTAGTCGTTTAATACATTATAAGTTGTTACTTTTTTAAATATGGTGAAAAATGGTACTCTGTGTAACCTGACTAAAATCTACTGATCTTAAATTTTTATAGCTTTTTCTTCAAACAATTGTTGAATAATGTTAGATAATCGCAGGCCATATTTCAACGATCTCGTAACTATGACATTTTAGGCTTTAATCTCTTTAGCAGCTGTAGAGGTACAGCATCTTTTTGAAATGTGCCGCTGGTTATTAGCAATGAGGGAGCCCTTAAACATATGTTAAGTTTTTGTGTATTTACTTCATCAATAGCTGTGTTTGTTTGTTTTTGCTTTTCGTTAGGAAGGGGAGATAATCTGGGTTATATTGAAAATCTTTTAACTCAACTCTTATTATTTAAAAGACTACTAATACTGTTGTATGTCATTAATTTGCTGTTTTTCTTTCGGAGATAAACTCTATAATGGGAGTAACCTTGATTTTATAACTTCACGTGTGATCATTGTCAATATTGACAATCAAATGATCAATGTCGTGTGGCCATAGATAGCAGAATAAGGGGAGGTAACTCCTGTACAGCTCGATATCATGCACCTGAAGTGTGTTAATGCATTTTTATATCAATGATACACATGAATTAACATACATGTTGTGGAAATCATTATTTGCAGTGTTACTCAAACTCAGTAATGCTGTATTGCCAGACATTATTGAGAATATGCAGATGTCCAAAGTAATGTCTCTGCCTTGAAGAATGTACTCTCAGTAATGTCCTGACAGTAATCTCATCAAAACAGAAGAAAGTGGACAAATAATGTATTCCCAGTAATGCACTCAAGTCGGACTAATGTGGACAAATAATGTATTCCCAGTAATGCACTCAAGTCAGACTAATGTAGACAAATAATGTATTCCCAGTAATGCACTCAAGTCAGACTAATGTAGACAAATAATTTATTCCCATATTCCCAGTAATGCACTCAAGTCAGACTAATGTAGATCAATAATGTCGGTTAATAGCATTACAGATGTCTACTAGTATATTAGATTGAGTCTTAAAATTTGAAACATTCCTGTATTAGAAGAGTCGACACCCTTCCACTCTCTTGGATTTGAGCCCCAGATTAATACTGGAGGAAAACAGTCAACAACAGTATGGTATCCCTGGCATCAATGGCAGTAGTTTTGTAGCATTGGAGGAAGCGTTCTGTGAGACCAAAACAAAGAATAATCTCAAAGCTTTTGCTTCCATCTAATTCTCAATAATGTCTGGTGTTTCTGGTTCTGTTTGCCGTTCCTAATTCACAAGTCCATGTTACCATGGTAACAATTCAACCATGAATTGTATAGATAACATCCATCATTCTCGTAATTGTTTTGATGTCTGCATTGTTTGAATGCTCCCATGGGGATTCCGGCCCCAGGAACATCTGCTTATTGTAAGAGTTGACAAAATGTATCTGGTTGTCAGGCGTGGTTGACTTCATGTCATCGTACCCTACCAGAGGTTCGATGCTCATTATATCAATCACTGAATTGTCTGGTCCAGCATGGAATAGTTTGCTGTCATATAGCTGGAATATTGCTGAGTGCTGCAACAACAAACAAACCAACATGTATTTTTTGAACGAGTTACCATGGTTACCGTGAATCTCCTGATCTCTTCAGGCTGTTGTGCGCCTCCCATCCAGAGAGCAGGTAACACTACACAGAATGTTCATTGGTTGCACACTTCTCAATTGGCTTTAAACTTTGCCCCTGGAGGTGGAATCCGCAAAACTTGCTCGCATTCACAATGCCGTCCTGCCCCCTGCCAACCCCCACCCCATCCAGAGGATCAGTTCGGTCAGTTTCCTTTGGAAGCTGATCATAACTCCCCAGTATTATACCCAAATCTTCAAGGTCCTTGTAAGGATCTTCCAGGTGGACCTCGTTGGGATTCTAGGGTAAACTAGACCTATGTCTCTGTGCAGATTCTAGGGCAGAATGTGTCCATAGTAACCTGTTTTCGTCTCCCGATTCAAACTCAAACTAGGTCCCATGCTTGCCCTAAATATGGATTACAGGGTAGAATAGGTCCCCAGTACCCAACGCTTAGCCCCCGCCTAGATTCTAATGCAGAATAGGGCGCCAATACTCCACGCTTATCTCCTGTGCAAATTCTAGGGCAGAATAGGTCCCCATTACCCAATGCTTGTCCACCCCCTGCAGATTCCTGGGCAGAATAGGTTCTCCAATACCCCATGCGTCAATACCCCACGCTTGGCTACAATGCAGATTCAAGGACAGAGAGTCCCTGACACAATGGAGCCCAGTGTTCCGTGCCTGTAATGGCTGCTGAACCAGTCTTTGACTGGGTGGCTGCCCAGAAGACGAGGGTCAAGCTACAGTGTACATGATAATGTCAGACTCCTGTTGTTTACACCATGCCTCCCATTCACCCTCGACCAGCGCTGTGTACGTGTCCGTATGTTCTGTCAGTGTACGTGTCAGGAACTCTTTTCAAATACATTTTATTGTCAAATGTGTCGTAAAGTTCTATAAAACATTTCTTAGGTTGGTCGTTGAAAATACCTCATGCTAGTTTATGCACAAAACAAAAAGTATAATTCTGACCAACCCACATACAGTTGACACAGTAAATAGATCATCTTCTGCACCAAATGGTTATTAATTGGTGCTGAACATCAAGCATTGTATATCTCCGAGTTGAAATTTGTGTTGTCAGTTTCAGTTTAGTCTTTGTTGCTTATGTTACGCAGCATCCCGACATGTGACCCTGCCCCCCCTTCGCCTACCCCCCATAGACACTCCCACCTACCATCCACCCCAGACTGCATGACCACACCCTGTCCTCATCGGGACATACTCAGCTTCAGTTCTGCAAGAGCATTTAAGTTTTAAATATAAAATTGTAAATTTGATTTTATGTCAGCTTTCTCTGTGGCTATGTCCAGTCTGTGTTCAGCTCTGTCGATTTGGTCACCTTGCATTGTTGCAAATCTAAAACATTCTCAAATATCTCCTTTGGGGAGACTTATTGGTAATGCTCTTCTTGTAAATTGGTTCTCATAAATTCTGAAATTTCACTGTTGCTTTATCTGCACTTTCAGTTTGAGCGTTTTGGCACATTTCTTCTTGTGACAATTTCATGTTTTTCTTCTGTTGGGGCAATTTTGTGTGTTGGCGAAGGTGCGAGCACGTTTCAGCTGAAATCTCATCTAAATCAACTTAAACTGAAGTGTCACCATCAGTGTGTAACTAATTCTAAATCTGCTGCATGACACTAAGTATTTTGTAATACTGACTTAAAGTAAACCTGCTCTTAGCACTGAGGCAACGTGTTGATGCATGTCATGATGTGATGATGTACAATTGCAGGTGCTGTCTGCTGCTACTGTCGTCGCCAAGCACACGTCCGAGCTGTGTAACGCCTGCAGGCTAGCCTCTTCCAAGACAACCAACCCTGTTGCCAAGAGACATTTTGTACAGAGTGCCAAGGATGTCGCTAACAGCACGGCCATGCTAGTCAAGGCCATCAAGGTGAGATTGCCCACAGAGGTCAGAGAATGTGGACAAGTCACAGACTGCAGAGGTCAGAGATTGTAGACAAAGGTTACAGATTGTAGACGGGGGTCACAGATTATAGACAGGGTGACAGATTTTAGACAGAGGGCACAGATTGTAGACAGGGGGCACAGATTGTAGACAGGGGGCACAGATTGTAGACAGGGGCACAGATTGTAGACAGGGGGCACACATTGTAGACAGGGGGCACATATTGTAGCTAGAGGGCACAGATTGCATACAGAGGGCACAGATTGCAGACAGAGGTCACAGATTGTAGACAGAGGTCACAGATTGTAGACAGAGGTCACAGATTGTAAGAGCTTGAGGTCACTACACCAGTATAGTGATCTGACCTGTTTGTGCGAGGCGATATTGCTGTTTATCTGTGTGTTTGTGCAGGGCAATATAGCTGTTTAACTGTGTGTTTGTGCAGGGCAATATAGCTGTTTAACTGTGTGTTTGTGCAGGGCAATATAACTGTTTAACTGTGTGTTTGTGCAGGCGTTGGACAGTGACTTCACAGATGCAAATCGGCAGCAGTGTGCAGAAGCATCCCGGCCTCTCATCAATGCTGTGGAGGAACTCACCACCTTTGCCTCGTCACCCGAGTTCGCCAGTAAACCTGCCAAGATCAGCCACCAGGTACCCAGACATGACAGTCCTTATCATCTTTCAACCAAGATTGTTTCTTTAAAAGTTTGTCATGATAATTTATAAAATGGCTTAAATGCTGCCGTTGTTTAAAGTAGACACAGTGCATGAAATATATGGTTGCTCGGAGCTTCGAGAGATGCTGTACTGAGAACATATACTGTTCAAAACAAGTTAAGGAACACGACAATTGGAAGACCATGTGTTGTATTACCTACCAGTCATGACAGATAACCAATATTCAAATGAAAAATTCACTGCTTCTTGGACTTTGTAGTAATAGTATTTGTCACAAGATGAAATTTTTAAATGCTCCCCCTTCCTCCCAAGTTTTTAAGATCCATGTAATGACATCATGGAACTGTATAAAATATGTAGACAAATATTTGAATTTCCACTTTTTCTACATAAATAGTCTGTTACAGAGATGCCTTCTATTTAATGGTGAATGTGGAATACCACAAGGAGATGTCACAAGTCCTTGAAATATATTTAGACTTGCAGATTTATGTGTGTTTGAGATCTGGTATGTAGTGACTTGCTAGTGAACTGTGTGTGAATGTTGCAGGCACGTCGTGCCCAGGAGCCAATCACAATGTCGGGCAAGGCGATGATAGACGGGGCGTGTAACATGCTGCAGGCTGCCAAGCAGCTGGCCATCAACCCCCGCGACCCCCCAACATATCAGCTGTACTCCAACCACTCCAAGAGCGTGTCGGATGCCATCAAGAGGCTCGTGTCCGCCATCAAGTAAGTTTCCAGTCGCACTTGACAAAAGGTCCAGCTTTGAAATTTGTAGTGAGTGAGTGAGTTTTGTATGCCGCACTCAGCAATATTCCAGCTATATGACGGCGTTCTGTAAATAATCGAGTCTGGACCAGACGATCCAGTGATCAACAACATAAGCATGGATCTACGCAATTGGGAACCGATGACATTTGTCAACCAAGTCAATGAGCCTGACCATCCGATCCCGTTAGTCGCCTCTTACAACGAGCATGGGTTACTGAAGATCAATATTCTAACCCGGACCTTCACGGGTCTTCGAAATTTATAGGGAATGTAGGGTTGCCTAGTGGTTAAAGCGTTCGCTCGCTACGCTGAAGACCCGAGTTCGATTCCCCACATGGGCACAATGTGTGGAGCCAATAACTGATGTCCCCTGCCGTGATACTGCTGGAATATTGCCAAAACCAGCGTAAAACTGAACTCACTCCTCAAAATTTGTAGTAAGCAACCCAAGCTTGTCTTGATGACCTTGATTGGGTGATCAGGTTAGCTGCATAATATCCCATTTGTATAGATCGTCAAATGATTCTCTACATTGTATGTTTGTTTGTTTAACACAACACTCAGCAATGATCCAGCTATATGCTACGTGGCTGAATAAATGCTGATGGGACGTAAAACTTTAACTCACTCACTCACTCAATTGCTCTGTGTATTGTGTGTACTGATAATCTTCACACCACGTCTACCACCCACAGAGCGTTCGCTCGTCACGCTGAAGACTCGGTTTCGATTCCCCTCATGGGTATAATGTGTGAAGTCCCTTTCTGGTGTCCACCACCATAATATTGCTGGAATATTCCTAAAACGGCGTAAAACTAAACTCACTCACTCACTTCCACCCACAGGGACACTGCCCCTGGTCAAAAGGAATGCGACATCGCCATTGAGAAGCTGAACCACACGATCCGCGATCTCGACCAGGCGTCACTGGCTGCCATCAGCCAGAACCTGGGTCAGCGTAATGACAAAACTCTCAAGGCCTTCCAAGAGCAGATGATCAACAGTGGCCGCGAAATCCTCGACACCATCGAGGCCATCCAGCGGGCTGCCAAGTGCAAACCAGAAAACCTCGGACACCTGGTCAGTACGCTTCACAGTGTTGTTTATCGCTCACAATATGCTGATCAATAATTGGAGATCAGTAATTGATTCGTATTGATTGTAATGATAAGCTCTGGTCTGTAGACTTCACGTGGGTGGGGGTGGGGTACTGTATAACACCTAGTGCTTGTTGTAGACTTCTATCAGACCGTTGGCGAATCTGGCAGATTTGTCAGAGGGTCAGATGCTATTCGTGAACACTTGTTTAATATCGCCATGGAAATGACTTAGCTGTGTTAACTATAGGCGAGTAGCCAGGGGTGGAAAGTGTTCTGTGATGTGGCTGTGTTGACTATAGGCGAGTAGCCAGGGGTGGAAAGTGTTCTGTGATTTAGCTGTGTTAACTATAGGCGAGTAGCCAGGGGTGGAAAGAGTTCTGTGATGTGGCTAAAGACTTACAAGATAACATTAGTTATGAAATATTCACCATTACCTGAACACAGAAGTGAATAATTTTAAGTCCAAACTGACTATAGCTGCATTTTAGACGTACGGTGTCCAATGCCGTGAGGTAATCTCATACCTTTGCTGGTTGTACTCTCAAGTTATAACAGGGCGGCGGGGTAGCCTAGTGGTTAAAGCGTTTGCTCGTCACGCCGAAGGCCCGGGGTTTGATTCCCCACATGGGCACAATGTGTGAAGCCCATTTCTGGTGTCCCCCGCCGTGATATTGCTGGAATATTGCTAAAAACGGAGTAAAACCATACTCAGTCAGTCAGTCAAGTTATAACATGGACATAAAGTTGTTGTAGAAGCAAGTTCACTTCATTGAATGGGATCTGCTGTATGCAGACATGTTTTGATAAAAAATCGAAGAACTTTGTTCTCTGTGTCACAGATCAACACCATGTCCTCCTACTTTGAGCCTCTGGCTGATGGGGCCATCGGGACAGCCTCCAGAACACTCAACTCCAAACAACAGATGAATGTCCTTGACCTTTCCAAGACAGTTGCCGAGTCAGCACTTCAGTTCCTCTACGCTTGTAAGGAGAGTGGTGGAAATCCAAAGGTACGTGGCGAAGCTGTGAAGGGTATCTGGGGTAGGGGTGGGTATTGCAGAGAAGTTTCATATTGCAATATATTGCATGAAGTATTTTTAAACAAAAACCTATGTATAATTGAGTGATGCTTGATTTATAGAGCAAAACCACAACAGAATCACTATGCTTGATTAAGCTTTAATAACAGCTTTTATTCATGATAAAATAAAAATGTGAATAATATTTCGCACTAATGAAACAAGGAAATATCCGAAGATTTCCGAGTGTTACGAAGTTTTCCGAATGCAAGTCAAATTACTGGTTTTCGATCAGCATATCGCAATACGTATTGTTTTCATGTCTGAACCGGTCAATACTGGTAAACCGGTTATATTGTGCAGCCCTAGTCCGGTGGGTTGGACAAATAGCCATAGCAATAGAAGCTTATTCAAGAATATACTGTAACCTCATGGATACATTGGACCTGTGAAGATACGGGTTAGGATTGGTCTTCAGCAACTCATGCTTGTCGTAAGTGGTGTCCAGTGGCATCAGGTTTTCAGACTTTGACACATATCACTCTTTTGATTACTGGATTGTCTGGTCCTGACTTGATAGTTTTCAGACTGCTGCCATTTGGCTGGAATATTGCTAAGTGCTGCGCTAAACCAGAGACAGAGCAAGATACTGTAACCTCATTGATACGTTGAACACCAATCGTTACTGTGCTAGTGGTAGAGCAGGCCCTTGATGCGTTCATTGGCTGCCTTCATGGTGTAGTGGATAGGGAGTGGTTGGGTAGCCCAGTGGTTTAAGCGTTTGCTTGTTACACCAAAGGCCTGGGTTTTAATCCCAACATGGGGACAGTGTATGAAGCTGATTTCTTGGGTTCCCAAAGTAAAACAGTAACCATGTTATAATGAGCTGATGGTTTTGAACGTTGTGTTACAGGAAATATGTGTATTTATTGTCTGATGTTGCAGGCAATGCAGGCCCATGGCAACGTGGACGGAGCGGCGGAGGACATGAAGGATGTCCTTCAAGACCTGCTGCAGACCATCGAGGAGGCCGCCTCCCAATCTGGCGCCGTCAGCAGCATGATCGACAGCATCAGCAAGTCCATGGCACGGGTAGGTGTTGGTGTAGTTTCTGCCTTATGTGGATTCATGGGACTTCATCACCAAGGTGATTCTGGGTTAGAATCGGTCACAATGAACCTGGGCTGGTTGTAAGAGGTGACCGAAAAGATTGGTTGCTTACACTCAGTTCCTTGGTTAATAAGGTCATCATGACATTGTTGATTGTTGTTTACAATACGAATCAATGGATTATCAGGTAAAGACTTGATTGATTACTGAATATTACTCTCCAAGCCAACTGTCTGACCGAGCCTTCTCCTTTGCCAGCCCTCAGCTGTGGAACTCTCTTCCAAACGAAATCAGGAACACTTCATCGAAAGAAACTTTGAAATATCTGCTAAAGACCTATCTATTCACTGCTGCCTTTCTGTAAAAGTTCTATGAACTATTTCCTTCCCCAATATTGTCACAGCACCACTGGGGGTGATGGGGTAGCCTTGTGGTTAAAGCGTTCGCTCGTCACGCCGAAGACCCGGGTTCGATTCCCCACATGGGTACAATGTGTGAAGCCCATTTCTGGTGTCCCCCTCCGTGATATTGCTGGAATATTGCTAAAAGCGGCGTTAAACCATACTCACTCACTCACTCACTCCTTCACAGCACCACTGAGCATCTCTATGGTGGATATTAGGCGCTTTATAAATACTGGATAATGGATGATGGTGTGCGGTAGTTAAACTTGAGCTGTTGTTGTTTCAGACTGATGAAATTATTGCCACGGAGGGAACATCGTTCGTGGACTATCAGACCAACATGGTGCGCCTCTGTAAACAGATCGCCAGATCCGCATAGGACATGGTGAGAACAGACCCGCAGGACACCCTCCTGCAGACCCTCAGGAGCTCTTGGAGTTACTAGAGATACTTCGCTCTTAGCTTTTAGAGAATATTAGATCTCCAAAACGACCTTGATGCTCCTGAATGTAGGTCATCGAAAAACAGCTAATCTCTCAGGAGCTTCATGAGATTCTTGATTCTATGTGGTAGAAATATTCATGCATTCTTTGTGCTCCAAGAGATCCTTGAGTTGCAGGATATTGACAGGACCTTCTTGAGTTTGTGGAACCAATGTAGATACATCTAAAGATCCTTATTTTTCCTTATCCTTATGCTTAATTGCTTATCTCTTTCTTCTTGCAAATTATAGTGGAACAATTGAATCCCCTTTTGAAGCTCCCTTCAAAAAAGCGGACGTAAAATCACTCACCCAGTGTTATCTCCCTTGTGACTCTTTAGGCGGGAAGACCACGTCACGTGTCTGAAAATGCCCCTCACTCTCTCCTTCTTCGCCATTGAGGACGGTTGTGAGAGCGCCTGGGTCCCCTATACGGCGTTATATCCTTTAAGCCTACCCTCGTGGCACTCCGGATTCCCTGTAATCCAGGTGTCGGGCGCATATTCAGGAGAGAGTGAGGGGCATATCTGATCATGTGACGCATTTTCCCGCCAAAAGAGTCACAAGGGCGATAACACTGGGTGAGTGATTTTACATCCGCTTTTTTGAAAGGAGCTTCGAAAGGGGATTCCAGTGTTCCTCTATCATTCGCAAGAAGAAAGAGACGAGCAATTAAGCATGAGTCAGGATAAGTATAAAATATCAATTTTAATCTAAAAATTACATTTCATGAGTCAGTGTGATGAGATACTATTGTTAAAGGATTATTTAATGTCTTAAATTGTTTCATGCAACATCGTTCAGCATGAGCCAATTAGAGAAAGAATAGTCTTTACACCCTTGAAACGTCTCCTTGCTATAGCCTTGAGTTTTGTGCTTCAGATCGGCAAGTCCTCCACCAATGTCCAGGACCTGGGTCAGCTGGCCAACCTGTTGACCCGCGACTACAGCCAGCTATCTAACAACTCCCGGGGGGCTGCCGCTGCCACCAACAACCTTGACGTAAGCAGTGTTCTAGTTCATAGTTGTCCTGTGATGTAGCTCACTATAGTTCTATTGTTCTATTCAAATGAAAGTTTTGACAAGGCCCATTGTATTTCAAATGAAATTGAATACACTGGTAACAGTAACTTATATCAACTGTAGATCGGCAACCGTATCCGGACCGCCGTGCAGGACCTCGGACGCAGCTGTGTGGAGGTGGTGCAGGACGCCGGCAACCTCCAAGCCAACCCCACCGACTCCTACGCCAGGAAGGACCTGTCGGAACACGCCAAGAGCATCTCCGAGAAGGTAGGTGTCCTCACAGTTACACAGCTAGGTGGACGTGTCTCAATCTGGGTGTCAGAGATGACTGAGTGAGTGAGGTTATTTTTACGCTACACTCAGCAGTATTCCAGCTATATGGCGGCGGTCTGTAAATAACCAAGTCTAGACCCCGCCGGCCCGGTGATCAACAGCATGAGCACCGATCTACATAATTGGGATACAATGACATGTGTCAACCAAGTCAACGAGCCTGATCAACCTATACCATTATTCGCCTCTTATGACATGCATGGGTTGCCGAAGATCAATTTGAACCGGATCTTCGCGGGTCTCAGGGATGGTTAATTCTACCTTGGGCCTTTGTATGAAAGTAAGAAGTGGGTCTTCACAACCGTGGGCCTCTGTCTGAAAGTCTTTACAGACTTGTTCCGTCTCCCCAAGTCTGACTTTGTCCTTCTGTCTTAGGTCTCCTTCGTCCTGGCATCCCTCCAGGCTGGTTCTCGGGGCACACAGGCCTGCATCAACGCAGCCAGCACCGTCAGCGGCATCATCGGTGACCTCGACACCACCATCATGTTTGCTACAGCCGGAACCCTTAATGCTGATGGCTCCGAGTCCTTTGCTGATCATAGGTGGGTGTCATGGCAGCATCCCTGGTTGCTGAACCAGGTCAGTTGTGTACTATGGCTGTTCACAGGAACACTTCCTTTGAAATTAAATATTGAACCATTCATTATCCATGTTCCAGGGAGAGCATCCTGAAGACAGCCAAGGCCCTGGTTGAGGATACAAAGACTCTGGTGGCTGGAGCTGCATCCAATCAGGAGCAGCTTGAGGCAGCGGCTCAGACGGCCGTAAAGACCATCACGAGACTAGCTGATGTTGTGAAGCTAGGCGCCGGCTCGCTGGGGTCTGAACAGCCAGAAGCACAGGTGAATAACCTTCGCCTTTGGCTTTGTTCTTGTTAATGTGAAAATCATTTGTCTCCTTGTTGATGTGAAAATCATGTGTCTCCTTGTTGATGTGAAAATCATGTGTCTCCTTAGGCAGGTGTCTTTCACCCTGCAGTATATGGGTACCAGGTAGGATGTGATAGAATTCTGACTGTTAACTTCCAGCACCTCTCAGGCAGCTTGTTTTGTATATCCCAGGAAGGTGTGACTAAAATGTTTGTTCACACTGATCAAGTGACTGGGGAAAATATCAAGATCTATTATGGTCTCTCCATATTAGAACAGTTACAGTTTGCATCTACTGCTCACTGCTCCCTTCACTTAGTGGAAACAAAATTTAGAACATTTTTCCTTCATGTTCCCTGCTTCAGTACCCCCTCCCCAAACCAACTCTCCCAAACACAACCAGTCTTAGGTATTCCTCCTTACCTAATGTATAAGATAATATATTGCATAGTAATATCATCAACTTCAGTGAGTTTCTTATACGCTTCACTTACCTCCTGTTTTGACCATGTCAGTATCTACCCACAGGTTCTCCTGATCAATGCCGTCAAGGACGTCGCCTCCGCATTGTCCGACCTCATCAGCGCGACCAAGAACGCTTCGGGGAAGAGTGTCAACGACCCCGCCATGCTTCACCTGAAAGACTCGGCAAAGGTAGGTGCTGGGTATTGTTTGTGTGTCTAACCCGCATGGCCCACTGCTAACATCAGCTCCATCACAAGTACCCTGACTAGTCGGGGGCTAGTGTACTAGCCTTGTTTCACCCACTAGCATAGCTGTGGACTAGCCTAGTCGACTGGACTAGGTTTGGGTCAGACTCGAGGTCAGTGCTGAATGTGGTATAACAGGGAGGGGTGGAAACTAGGGCTCAACCTTTAACATGTCTTAGGTTGTATGGTAAATATATTTGGGATGTCCGTTCATCTAATCACAGTGAACTACTGTCAGTCCACAGGGATGGAATTAACCCATTGCCCGACGTCCGAGCCCAGTGTTTTTTTCTGTCGGGCAAGCAAATTTGTATATCACTGTACCCGTGTCCAGTTGACTTTCCAATGTTAATTATGTTGTTTTTTTTAAAAAATCAACAAGAAAACGGCCGGTATAGTGGAAAAATTATCAGGGCAAGTGATTTTACATGTGCCACTGTTCCGGAGTACACTAGCAATTTTAAAGGTATTTCCACCCCTGGTCCACACAAGGTGAGGTATGTCAGTCTGTGTGTAGTGACAAGTGTCACTGACTACAAGAGAAGTTGTAAGGTTTCTGTTCACTGGTAAAGGTTTTGATCCTGGTTTAGATTCGATATCCATCATACTATCGTGGTCTGGATTGGTAACTTGTTTCATGCATGTCATCATATCCCAAATTCTTATAGAGTCAGCTGATAGATTGTCCAGACACTCAGTGCTAGTGTTCAATCAGATGCTGTCTTATAGGAGGACATTGCTGGTTTGTGTTGAGCAAACCATTAAACAAACAGCAACTGATATCACTTGTGACGGATTTGTAGTTGTGGGAAGGGAGATAACTGTTGTGGAAGGGGAGACAACTCTGTTGTATTAAGGGACACTGTTATGTTTTTCATTTTGTTCAGAATGGGATAAAGCTGTCTTCTTTTAGAACTTGCAAGACAATTTGTTGACTGGTTGTGATTTGTTTTGAGTAATATATATGATTGTTACCATGGCTACGTACTTTGTTGGTAGGGGATACAACGGTTGTAGGGTTTTAAAGGAGGAGGTAGTTTTGTGTGGTTTCTGAATGGGGAGATAACTGTTGTGTGGTTTCTGAATGGGGAGATAACTGTTTTGTAGTTTTTGAAGGGGGAGGTAACCGTCATGTGATTTCTGAAAGGGGAGATAACTGTTATGTGGTTTCTGAAGGGGGAGGTAACCTTTTAGGGATTTAAAAGGGGGAGATAACTTTTAAGTGATCTCTGAAGGGGGGGTAACTCTGTGGACAGAGACCTTTGTCAGCAATGTGAAAAGTAAGATTTACAAGATGAGTTTGTTCATCAGATCAAGTCAAGAGTGTTAGCGATCAGTTTGAAAGATGGAATGTCTTATCTCTCGTAATAGTTGTTGACTGACATCGAACACTGTAACACTGATCTTGAAATTCCATTCTTTACTTGAAGCCAAATCCATTACAACCTGTAATTGAACTATGAGAGTATCAAGTCACGTGCCATTTATTGACCAGTCTGTACAACTGCACTAGCTAGTCGGGCCCTGAGTGTGGGTTCTTGTGTCCCTGCGTGAAACTCAACTTAACAGTTCAGTGTTTTGTGTCGGGTGCTTGTGTTAGACACAGATGAAAAGTGTGTTTGTGTTTGACACAAAAGAGGACCTTTTTGTCCCATGTTAGCCACCAAGACCAGTGTTGTGTGTTGGGTCCTTGTGTTTGACGCAACCGAGGAGTTGTGTCGCAGCTGTGTAGGTTTGTGTGACCTAGTTTCTAACTGTAGCCCAGCTGATGCTCATGCCACCTCTCTGCTAACTCAGTCTAGAACACCTTGGGAAGGACGCTCTGTGAATGGGGGTTTCAGATCATGGTTAGGAGTGTTGCAACAAGAAGTTTTGAAATGACGGTCTGTTTCTTCTACCAGTAGTTGCAGCAGGAGTCTCTTTCTGCCTATCATATCATAGTTAGATCAGGACAGGTGTATCTACACATGTGATAAATTGAAAGTCTGGACTAGTGTGCAGTGGAAGTTTTTAGAACTCACTTAAAAGAAATCATGAAAATATATTGCCGGGAGATTGACAGTATCCTATTCCAGGCCGAGAGTGTCACGTTTGAAGAAATTGATTTATAACCCAGTATTTGTACACCTTGCTTCAGACATGTCAGGATCATATTTTGCAAGTAGTAAGAGATAGCAATTTATGAGACCAAGGTGTATTGATCTCACAGAACAGAAAAACCAAATGTGATTATTGAAACACATCGTCAACCATAACACTCTGTTCATAAAGTCTCTTTCAGTAAAGTTGTCCGGAATCAATTCCATTCTTTCGTACCAAGCCAGAAGGATATACATCACGAATAAAAACCTGACGGTTTATCGTTGATAATTCAGGACCTAGTAAACATTTTGAGATCGATGTAAGTCCGGGTTTTAGGACAGCAACACTCTGAAATCCTTTCATTCACACAGTATCCTTCCAAGGTCTGTAGCTCTGATTCTTAATATACTGTTTTATTATTTTAGTTTTTGTATTCATGATAAAACTGCTTACAAACTTGCTTATTCAATCTGGAAACATGAAACGTTTAAACCCTTGTTAAATCTGTGCTAGGTAGGGTTCTGTAAGACTTTACTTTCAGTTTCCTCTCTCTGTTGATGTTCATTTTTCCTTTCCGTGGTTGTTTCAGAGGTCAAGAGTTATTGACTCTGCCGATGTCAGGTTTTTACGTTCTTTGTTCGCATGAAGTGCGTGTGCGTCGCCGCCGGCTGTCCGTACACTGGTCAGCCGGCTGCTGCACTTCAGTATCTGTGTGTGGGATAGACCTGTCTTTGTTGTGTATGCTACCTGGTTCATCATCTAGATCAGAATCATTAACATCATTTGTCTATAACCTATACCAAAGAAATATTCAAAAGTGCCTTGAATCTTTGTTAAATGATTAACTGCACTTGTTTGCCAGTTCAGCACCCGTAGAGTAATCTCCCCTTAGCATTGTACATTAGAGTTACCCCCCCTTTATGAATGGTTGTCTTCCTTCATATCAGTGAACATCATTGGCTGAAATCAGTGATGCTGCCTTTTCATTGGTTGTTAAAATGTACTGGAGCTGAGGATTGCATGGTGTTAGAGCACATAGTTGGACATAACAACTAGCCTAGAGACTCAGAATTTATGTAACAAAGCTGCACTGTTTAACAGAGGGCAGTCACATACTATGTTCCAGTAACTGAAGCGTTTACTCACAGTTGTGACAAATCTCTTTGGAGAACAGGCTAAATTTTAAAGCTTAGTGACCATCATTTTGAGTTCGGATCCAGAAATTGGTTTCAGCCCTTCCATCGCGTAATATTTTGGAAATCATAACCAAGAAGTATAAAAAATTTCATTGAAATAGATATATTTTATTTTCAAAATATTTTGTAGTGCATATTTTAAAATTAAATTCAAATTGCCGGCAGGTTGTTTGGATAGAAACATTTCAGTTTCAAGTAGAGCATGCGTTGCATCAGCTTTAGTTGGTGTTTGCATGGTTCGTGCGTTATCTAAAAAATCATCCAAAAATATTTTTATTGTGTATGAACCACCCAAGAATGTAAGTGTTAAAGTTTGCTTATATTTGTCCATATTTAAAATATTGATATTCCTGTGTTCAGTAAACTTGTGGTTTTGTATTATATATTTGGAGCTGACTGGAATAACATATATAGTTGTCTACAGAATATCATACATATCATTGGTGTAGAGATATGTCGTGTTATGTTGGCCATTGTGATTCAGTTTCATTTAGAAATAACATTCATCACTGCTTGAGAATACCTTTTTTTACAAAATAATTATGCAATTAAGTTACGATTTGCCTAAAATATGTCTCTAATTGATATCCCACTTAAAAGTATTTGAACTAGATTTCAACTTTATCTTGTTTGTAAATTATGCGGTTCGTCAGTTTTCATATAAAAGTTTGTAAGCAGTTGTTCATTATTACTTTTGAATTATTTTTCTGACTATTGAGCTGAGTATTAATTTGTGTATTGTCATATAGAAATAAATAAACACTGTCCGTGCTTCAATGTCCTTGTTTTTTCTGCTTGTGTGACTAACAATCGTAATGAGTGTGTCACACGGCCTTACAGCTGCTGACAGGCGATAACACAGGGATTGGTTGGTCAAAATGGCTGCTGATGGGTGTAGCAGGATATAAGTGGAACAAGCACCTGTCTTGTTGTTACAGGCGATAAAACAGGGATTGGTTGGTCAAAATGGCTGCTGACATGGGTTTTGCGGTGTATCAGGGTCTAGCTGCACAACAAGCACCTGTCTTGTCATATGGGATGAAATAGGGAGTAGTTGGTCAAAATGGCTGCTGACTTGGATGTTCTCATAGGCTATAGTTGATCTGGAATGGATCAAACTTCACTTTACCACAAACACCTGTCTTGTTGTAGCAGGCGATAACATAGGGATTGGTTGGTCACAATGGCTTCTGACAAGGATTCTCTTAAGATAGTGTTTGAAGTGGGATGGACCAAGCTTAGCTTTAACACAAGCACCTTTCTTGTCACAGGCAATAGTTAAAGTGCGGGAGGGATCAAGCTTAGCTTTAACACAAGCACCTTCTGACAAGGGTTCTCTAACAAGCAATAGTTGAATTGGGGTAATTCAAGAGACACTTAACCACGAGCACCTGTTTTGTTGTAAAGGGCGATAACATTGCTTCTAGTTGGTTAAAATGGACATCATTCTAGCCACTGCTTCATGACACGACTGGTGCAAGTGTTTCATATCCTCCGTACTTCTTACCTGCAGCATGTACGTCATGATATCTTGTGTTTGAAACACGTAATAGGTTATTGTTTTCATTTGTGTTCATAATGATGTTATATGGCAATTTTAAGATATTGAGAGAAAAAGTATTAGGTTTTGCATTTACCATGTGTATAGAAAATATGGCATATCGAAATTTGTTCAAAACACACACCAGTTATGAACCAATCTGGGCAAGTTCTTGACCCAAGTTCCACCAGGACATTGATTGTCCCACTGGGTATGGATTGTACATGAACTGCTGTATATGGGGCTGCTGGAGTGAGGCTTGCAGGGGTTATATTGACCTTGTCCACACCGTTCTCACTTACAACAGAACCTTCACATGTTAAAACATCCTTTTAAAAGTTTGTACATGTACCATGAGCTTTATTAAGGATTTGTGGGTAAAATGATGATGTTTCCTGGGCGTGATCCTCGTGTAGCTTCTGACACTGAGTCAACAAGAAATATATACTGAAGAAAAAAAGTTAGGGATCATGAATTTATTGAGAATGTGTTTATGAAATTGTGTACACGTTCTCCACTACAAATGTCCATAATATTCATGATTTTGTACTGTTTTGTTTATATGGTTCAGATTGCTACAATGTTGTGGCTTTGATATAATTAAATACTCGAAATATTACATTTATGTTTCAACTCAATATTTGTGTTAGCATCAAATGTATTTGTTTACATATTTGTTTGGGCAGTATAAACTACATGAAATATCCTCAAAGCCAGTTGGGGAAATATTCAGAAATTTTTCACAGTAAGATGTTTTGTACATCATAGACACGGGGTGTGATGCATTGTATTATCATCTTCAGGATTTGTGTTGGGTGGGTTTGTTGGTGTGTGCTCATCATTGTGAAGTAGCTGCTGTGTCCACTGTTGATGTTGTCGATGTTGTGTCAGGTGATGGTGACGAATGTGACGTCGCTGCTGAAAACAGTGAAGACCGTGGAGGACGAGGCTGTGAGAGGAACACGGGCCCTCGAGTCGACTGTTGAGGCAATCGGACAGGAGATCAGGGTAGGTGATGACGTACATTGGCTAGGAAAATTATGTATATTATCAATGATTATTTACTTTAGAATCAGCTTGCCTCTTTAAGAAGCATAAAGGACAAAAAAGAAATTATTCTGAAAAAATGAAGTGTTTCCCCCAGGACCTTAAAAGGGGCAAGCAATCACAGATTTCCAAGTATTACGGGGGCTGTGGGGTAGCCTAGTGGTTAAAGCGTTCGCTCGTCACGCCGAAGACCCGGGTTTGAATCCCCACATGGGTACAATGTGTGAAGCCCATTTCTGGTGTTGCCCGCCTAATGTTGCTGGAATATTCCACAAGCGAGTTATAAACTGTCCAACTTACTCACAAGTTACCTCATTCATTGTTCCTCCAGGCCTACGACACGGCAGAGATCTTCAAGAAAGCCAATGCCGAGGATCTCATCCGCTTCACCAAACCCATCACAAACGCCACAGCCAAGGCTGTCGCTGCTGGCAACTCTTGTCGCCAGGAAGACATCATTGCGGCTTCCAACATGGGCCGAAAAGCCATCTCCGATTTGCTGAGTATCAGTAGGGTAAGCCATCTTAAACTGATTATTTGTAGGGTAAGCCATCTTAAACTGATTATTTGTAGGGTAAGCCATCTTTATCTGCATATTGGTAGGGTAAGCCATTTCACTCAGTTGAGTATCTGTAAGATAAACGCTGATGTTTTTGCGGTGATGTTGCAGGGAGCTGCTGCTACTGCTGAGACGGCTGAGATCCGACAGCGCGCCATCAACGCCGGCCGAATGTGTGGTGTGTCCTACAGGGAACTTCTTGAAAGCGTCCACCAGGTCAGTTGCCACACAACACCGGAACTCTGCATCACCAACATGTATCTCTTAACATAAAGTGAAATTTCATATTCTGACATTAAGATTTTCAGGACACAGTGACCATACCTAGTTCCTTCTGTAAATGTTCCTTGTTCAATGTTGTCAGGCTGTGGTCCGACCGACGCCAGAGGCAAAGCAGCAGTTGATGCTGATCTCACGTAAAGTAGCCAATGCCGTCACGGAGCTGGTCCAGTCTGCTGAGGCCATTAAAGGTACGTCTCTGACCAGGTCTGATTGTGTCAGGTTGTGTCCGGTTGTGTCAGGTTGTGCTCAGTCTGGTGTGAGACTTCCATCTCTCGTACATGCTGAAACATTCAAATATTTTACACTCTAAAGGATTTTTATTTCAGAGAAACTCGAACTCAAATATGCATTCCAAGTAAAACATGCAGGAGAGTTTCACCAACTGTTCCACATAGATCACCATTTAGCATAGCGTAGTAATACACATTTTGGTATTCTGCAGATAAGACAGAGTCATTAGAACTGAGTGATGAATTTTGGGTGGTTTGGGGTAGCCTAGCTGGTTGTGTCATCATACAGTGTGGGTTGTGGCATGTCTTGATTTGGAAGCGGTTGTTATGTAGCTGGAATATTGCTGTGCCATAAAACAACATGCAGGTTGAAATCACCCTTCAATTTTTTTTACATTTTTCGCAAGATCTTAAATTTTGGTAATGTCAGTTACAACAGAAGCTATTTGAAATATTCAAAGCTTTTTTTACTTTTTTTATTGTTGCAATGTACACTTTAGTCATGTTCCTTAAATGGAAAGTTTGAACATTATTGTCATACATAACATCATGTTTTGCACCATGCGATATAGCCATGTATAGTGCATCTTATATCATGTCTGTTAAACATAGTATCATCCATCTATGTTATAAAATGTATATCATCTGTCTGTGTTATAAAGGTGTATATCATCCAAGTATAGTATGAAGGTGTATATCATTCATATTATAATGGTATATATCATTCATGTATTTTATAAAGGTATGTTTTCTATGTATGATATAAAGGCATATATCATTTGTGTTATAATGATGTATATCATCCATGTATGGTATAAAGATGTACTGTAGGTTATAACATGTAGTTGTCAGTAGTGGACACAGGGCTGGCGCCAGGGTTGTCATAGCGCGCTGTAACTCCTGCAAGTCTGTTCACAAGTATATAACCAAACAAGCACTAAGATCTTAGGGCAATGTTCTTAGTAAGGTTCTGCTGGAGTTGCATCAGGTGAAGCGCTAAGACTCTGCTGTCTAGCTGTCCCAGGGTTTTATCAAGGTATTGGGTAGACGGCAAGATTCTTTCAGTTCATGGTTTACAGATTGTATATTTTGTGACCGAATCACTTTACTTTTGGCAAAATTAAAAGTGTTTTTCAAATTTTTTGTTTTCAACTTAAAAGGTCATTCAATAGGTTGGGTTAAATCAGGGTTTTACACAGACTTTTAAAATTGGGAGTCATCGTGACTCACAATATTTATTATTGGGAGTCATTTTCAATATTTGGGAGTCATGAAAATTTTAATATTTCTTTGTGTTAATCATTCTCAGTATGTAACTGTCTATGTCACACCACCAAATGAAACTACAGCATTGTTCAATGCAAACAGCCAGGATTACTGTCTCCTCTGAGTTCTCTGGAACAATCTGACAGCTCTGAAAAAGTCAAACTATCATCAAACAATATCATATTTTGCTTATCAAATCGATTTTATTGAACTGTATTGTGAAGGCCACCCATAAAACTTGCGTCAAACTTGACTCGTGAAAATAGTATTTTTAGAGTCATTTACAAAACTGTTCTGTCAAATACGCAGGAATCATGCGTCATGTAAAACCATGTGAAATGTTTCATACGTAAAATGTGTGATGTAATCTAGGTGAAATCTGTAAACTTTGAAAAAATCTTGCGTGTTTTTCTGATAGCGAATACCTTTATATGACTCTGTCGATGTTGTGTTAACACTGCAGAGCATATGCATGCCATGTTATTGTATACGTTCATCATGTATCGCACATTGTCACGGATATGACACATTTCTGTCACGGATATGCAGGCCAGTTTCTACCATCGCTACTGGGTGAGGACACTTCTGTATATTGAGATTGACCACAGTGCCCAGGCTATGTAGATAGTCATAACATACCCCCTCATTGTAATACTGCCTTCCCTGCCAGTATGTCTCCGTAGAGTCAGATCTGCTTCAATACTATACCTCTCTGTCAGAACGTTTGACAATATCTCCATATAAGGTCGTGTCACATGAAACTTGAGTGAACTTTAACATCCTAATCTGAATGAAGAATGTATTGAGTCTTTTGTCAGATGTCAGCTTTCCAAACTGATTCAGCGTCTCGACCATCTGTATTTGGAAATTTCATCATCAATGATACCTGTTTTAAACTCTCTTAGTCTACAATGATGCTGTTTTCAAAACAAGGAATTCGAAAACATACTCAAAATACAAATATTCCTGAGATGGTTATCCATTTTGGGTAAGGTTGCCATGGAAAAGATGTAATTTATTCAATCTCCACAGTAATTTGTTGGTACAACTTTTATTATTTGCATTTGGGACTACTGGTTTAAGTCTGTTTTGAGAAAGTGTCCTAAATGTAACATTTGTTTGTATTTGAGTTCATGAAATTGGATATTCTTTGTTCACTCACACTGAGATTCTCATTGGCTGATAACAATTGTTACCTGATGCTACCAAATATGGAAGGTTGCAGGATTTTCGCACAGAGCGGTATTTTATCGGAGAAAAGATCTGATTTTAATGAGAGACCCACTCAGGTTGGAACATCACTACGACATGACAACAGTGATCGACCATCATCACATCATTATAGCTCACTGGGACTACCAGACACCCAGCAGAGCTTATGTCGTAGTTCATCGTCCCCATGTCACTGAAAGGCAGCATTTGACATTTTCAAAATTTCTTGTGTTTTACCAAAACAGAACTTGTAAAAATATTTTTAAGAACAAAAAGTTCAATTTTAGATTAATACACCCTTACAGTGATGAAATGAAAAATAGATAATTTTCTTACAATAATGTGCAGGTGGTGGGGTAGCCTAGTGGTTACAGCATTCGCTCGTCACGCTAAAGACCTGGGTTCAATTCCCACATGGGCACAATGTGTGAAGCCCATGTCTGGTGTCCCCTGCCATGATATTGCTGGAATATTGCTAAACGTGGTGTAAAACCATACTCACTCGATACAACAATATGCCTTCAGAATGATAAAGGTGAGCTACAGAACCCTGTGACTAAACATTCAGTTCATATGATTTCCTGTTTGATCATTTGATGTGAAATATGGCCACATATATCCGAGACCCTTACCTGAGTCTGTATACCTGACATCCAGAGTCCTCAGGAACAAGGCTGCCCACATCCATCTGCTTAGTGTTATATATCTGCTGTAGTCCATGTGATATACCTGCTATAGGACATATGATATAACTGCCATAGTCCATAAATATATGAATGTCTGCTTGTGTAGGTATATGTTGCAAAGTGATACATATATATGTTGCACATCAGTCATATAAAGTTTTCATGTTGCACACAAGTCCTATTGTTTTATGCTGCACAGTGTATACAAAGCTTCTGAGAGTGCTGTCCCTGAATGATGCCCCTCCCTTGTGTCCGCCTCCAATGATAAACATGCTTAATAACTTCATCCGCTGCTAACCAGTGTCTGTGACCATCACGTCTTGAGGAAGAAATGTTATGACATTAACTATGAGAAGCTGTAGGCTTATAACCACTGACTAGTTCTAACTTCTATACAGCAGTGTAGCGATACAGAGGTACAGAGGTACATATTCATTGAAAGAAACTTATTTCGATCACAATCCAGATTATTCAAGGGTGGTGGAGTAGGCTTGTGGTTTAGTGGTTTTCGTCATGGCAGAAGACCTGGTTCAAATCTCAACATGGGTACACTGTAGGGCTGGGATGGGTCCAAATTTTCAACCCGGGTACCCCACCCCCTATTGCCCTACCCTACCATTATGTTAATTCCTGACATCAAATTTGCCAGAAATGGCAATGTATTCTTCAGCTCGGAGGCTAAAATTTCAAGTTTTTCGATACCTTAACCATGAGTTATGTTCAAAAGAAGTGTCTGTAAATTATGTCTAAATCTTTCAAGACAATGCAACCTTTTAACCACGAAAAAGTAACATATTACATTGTGTAATCTATTATTCACATTATCATAACGGGTCCCGGCATTGAGATGCGTACCTGGGTTACCTGTCCCAGGCCTAATACACGGTGTGAGGCTCATTCTGATGCTGGATAGGATGTGCCTGGATTATGGGAGGGATTAGTGGATTGATTATTGGCGGGATTACTGGATGAGTGAAAATTTCTAACACTGAGTATAGATTAGACAGATCCACCTATCACATTTTAAATAAATGTACTTTAATTAAAGTTTAAAATTAATCTTTAATCACTTCAATTTTATGTTAGATTAGCAGCCTCTGTACCTTTGGTACTGTGTGGCTACACTGCTAGTGTGTGCTTGTAGCCTTGTGCCGTGTGGTGTGTGGAGTGCTTGTGTTCTGCTGTGAAGAATTGTGCACGTGTGTTTTTCATGTTTGACTGCAGTCGTTGTATTGTTTGACTGAAGTGGTTGAAGTGTTTGATTGATCCAGTGTGTAGGTAAGGACCATGTGTCATGTTAGATGTAGAGTCTCTAACATTTAGCATTTCATTGAAGAACTACATTGTCATTTATGTTTGATATGGATCATGGTCTCATAGTCGTTCCTCATCCATCATCTTTTTCAGCTGATCATTTGTACAGA
Source organism: Haliotis rubra (assembly GCF_003918875.1). Lineage (NCBI taxonomy): Eukaryota > Metazoa > Mollusca > Gastropoda > Lepetellida > Haliotidae > Haliotis > Haliotis rubra. Next base: position 151,706 of record NW_025765058.1, read on the forward strand.
TACCTTCCATACCAGCATCCATGTTACAATACATCACTCACTCACTCACTCAGCTGCCTGGTACAGAACTGACCATGGACTTCTCTGACCGGTCTGTTGGTCCAGATCTGATCAGGCACTCAAGCTGAGAGACAGCTCACATACATCACCCTGTCAGCCAGTCTGCCCAGTCTGTAGGTCCAGATCTGATCAGGCACTCAAGCTGAGAGACAGCTCACATACATCACTCTCTCAGCCAGTTTGCCCGGTCTGTTGGTCCAGATCTGATCAGGCACTCAAGCTGAGAGACACATCACCCTGTCAGCCAGTCTGCCCAGTCTGTTGGTCCAGATCTGATCAGGCACTCAAGCTGAGAGACAGCTCACATACATCACCCTGTCAGCCAGTCTGCCCAGTCTGTAGGTCCAGATCTGATCAGGCACTCAAGCTGAGAGACAGCTCACATACATCACTCTCTCAGCCAGTTTGCCCGGTCTGATGGTCCAGATCTGATCAGGCCCTACATCTGGGGTACTTTTAATACTTGTCTCCATTCACTTGTTGTTTGTGTTACAAGATAGTAAACTGTTGTTTTGTCTCTACAAGACTCTCGGCCGCGGGTCAGACCGCGTGTACGATACCGAGGTGTGTGGCTTGTCTCTCTCACCTCTCCATGTCGACTTATGTCTCTCTCTGATGTCTCTCACATGTGTCTCTCACACCTGTAGCACATGTCTTGTATTTGCGCACAGTTATCCTCAAAACTAGGAACCACTTTTGCAGCTTGCTTTGAACAAATTTAAGCTCTGTGATTTTATGTGAATCGTCAAAAATATCTCTATTCATTTTGTTCCTGGAATTAATATATCTGTACATACTTGAAGTTCAGTCAAGAGATTTAAAATATTACATTTTAGACACTAAAGAGTTCAAGTCCTTCTACCTTAAATTAAATTTAAAACTTTGATCCAGCTTGACAATGAAGACCAACTGGTTCTTACGCCTTTCGGTTTTGACTGCACAGGAGCAATGTCTTGTCTGTTTAAATTCACAAGCTAGCCACTATGTAGCACTTGGGTGAGCGGGCTAGGTGCTTGCCTCACACCAACTTAGTCTGTCTACTCCCTGTTTTTGTTGTGTTTGTAGCTGTGTGTGGTGTGCTGGGACTCTGTAACAAGGTCTGGTCCAAGTTAGGGAACATGCTTCTCGTTGATATAACACATTATTTCTCACCTTCATGATGGAATAATCAGGCTGTGGATACGTCTAATTTTGTACAGTAAAATTTCAGAACCACAGAACTAGTTTTCAGAAAAGAAGATTTGCACTGGGCAGTTATCTCCCTTCGTTCAGTTGTCTCCCCCTTGGTTAGTTGTTTTGAGGGTAGCTACACCCCACTGTTTCAGTGACGGCCAGGTTTCTTGACAGTAACTAGTCGTAATAAAACAAGCCAAATTTAATCAATTGCTTGGTGGAACAGGGCAATGTTAGATGTAATGTCCTTGCGCAGCTCTTTCTTCAAATTTGTACTTTACCATCAATGTGAAAAGCTGCATTGCATCTTTGTAACCATATGGCATGAATTGATGCTCGTGACGTTGATCACTGGATTGTCTGGTCTAGTGTTTTAGAGTAATGTTAAAATGGCCATGACATACCATCAGCACCTTTCTGGAGCCACTCCCAGCTATGAAATTAAATACCAGAGGAAAAATTCAGACTGTTAAATGGTGAAAGACTAGAGCCATTCATTTCGAAACACTGCTGATGTAGATTATAACAATACCTTTATCATTGTTTATTTACCAGATTAGTTGTTGGACATCATGATGAGAAATATGTGGTATATTAGCAGCTAAATTCCCATGTCCATTGGTAGCCATCTAATGATACATTGTTTCCATGACAACACTGCACCTTTGTTAGTAGTTTCAATGACAACACTATGAACATATGTTGCTGGTTTCCATGAAAACATTGTGCCTTTGTTGCTGGTTTCCTTGACAACACTGCATATTTGTTGCTAGTTTCCATGACCACACTTTAAACATACGTTGTTAGTTACCATAACAACACTGAATTTATATTTCTCGTTTCCATGACAACACTGAACACATGTTGGTGTTTTCTCACAGACTCAGTAGAGATCCGCTGGTCTTATAACGTGCCAGGTAACATGTACAGAAGTCAGGGAATGCTCCACTCTGTAACTAACAGCCTCTTTATTTCAGACAGTTAGTCAACTATGTCATCATTATTGTGGAAAAACACCTGGGTGCCCTTTCACGGAAGACTCTTAGCGCTGCAACGTCGTAAACCACGTCATAAAGCAGCTCTTGAATTTTTGTACTTTTCCACAAAGACCTCCATAAGAACTTTAAGCAGCATCGTTAACAACCTCTTAGCATGTACGCTAGGTAGGGGCGGTGGGGTAGCCTATTGGTTAAAGCGTTGGCACGTCACGCCGAAGACCCGGGTTCGAATCCCCACATGGGTACAATGAGTGAAACCCATTTCTGGTGTCCCCCGCCGTGATGTTGCTGGAATATTGCTAAAAGCGGCGTAAAACCAAACTCAGTCAGTCAGTCAGTACGCTAGGTAACGGCACTTGTAACTAGCTTACGATTTGTAAGTCAGTGTCTTATACTGGGATGTCCTACAGTAGGTAGTAGCGGCTCGGACATTGTAGTGCTAAAAGGATGTTTGTGAAACGGCACCCTGCTGTTCAGACAGAGAGAACTTTACTACTGGTTAGAAAGCAAGCACTGGTCAACTAGATTTGGAAATATGGCTTTTTTTGTGCTTTTTTGCCATCAGGTATAATTTTGTGTATTATTGAGAAGTATGAATATAGTTGTTAAGAAGGCAACGTTTTCTTTTCACATTATAAGTTTTTGTTTTTTCGTATTTTAGGGCGGTATTGTTGTTTGTCATATATCTTTATAAAATGTAAGACAAATTTAAATTTCCTAAACTTCATTTCTTCCAAATAGCTGTTTAATATTTACCCTTGTAATAGCAAGTCTGGCTTCCTGCTGTGTAGAGAAGCCCTTTAGGTGTATGAAAATATATACTTTATTTTACCCAGGTCTGAATTAATTTAAAACATTTTATGTGTTGATGAAAGTTGAGAATGAACTTGGATCAGAATAGGATGTTTTTGTCTCAAACAATGTTAGGGTTTTTCCACAATAATGCGTAGATTATTTTTATTTTGTTTATTAAACAAAGTCAGACAATTTTTAGATATTATTTGCAGCATGGAGTGAACTAGGTACTAGATGATACGACCCTGCAGATACATTAATCCTTGCATACACCTACAACCATGGATGATTAGTGTCCTCAACACTGCCTGTAGTCATTCACAGTTGGGACGGTGGGTAGTGTGTCGCCTCATCTCACCACAGTGGTTCAAATCCTTGCATACACCTACAACCATGGATGCTTAGTGTCCTCAACACTGCCTGTAGTCATTCACAGTTGGGATAGTGGGTAGTGTGTCGCCTCATCTCACCACGGTGGTTTGAATCCTTGCATACACCTACAACCATGGATGCTTAGTGTCCTCAACACTGCCTGTAGTCATTCACAGTTGGGACAGTGGGTAGTGTGTCGCCTCATCTCACCACGGTGGTTCGAATCCTTGCATACACCTACAACCATGGATGCTTAGTGTCCTCAACACTGCCTGTAGTCATTCACAGTTGGGACAGTAGGTAGTGTGTCGCCTCATCTCACCACAGTGGTTCAAATCCTATCATGAGACACTTGGGTCTAGTAATACTGATGTCTCTGGTGTCTCGTGGAGCCCATGGTTAAAGCGTTCACTCATAACGCCAAACACATGGGTTTTCCCACATGAGTTTGAAGCCCTTTTTAGGTGTCCCCGCTGTGATTTATTGCTGGAATATTGGTAAACTTGGCGTAAAACGTAACTCTCTCATTCATTACTGAATGAAGTTTCTGGATTGAAGTTTAAATGCCTAGTATTCTAGTAACCGACTGAAATGAGTATCGGTTGGTCAAAATGTCTGATTTGGTTTCCGAGCATTGTACAGATTCAGTTATTTACACATACTGTAATACTACTTTTTATGACTTAATATTGTTTTCTGACATAGCAGTAACGCGTCACAGCTGGTAGTAGGCAGGTGTCAAACAGGTAGTAGGCAGGTGTCAAACAGGTAGTAGGCAGGTGTCAAAAAGGTAGTTGGCAGATGACAGGAAGTAGGCAGGTATCACACAGGTAGTAGGCAGATGACACAAGAAATAGGCAGTTGTCACACAGGCAGTAGGCAGGTGTCACACAGGTAGTAGGCAGGTGTCACACAGGTAGTAGGCAGGTGTCACACAGGTAGTAGGCAGATGACAAGAAGTAGGCAGTGTCACACAGGCAGTAGGCAGGTGACACAAGAGAATAGGCAGTGTCACACACAGGCAGGTGTCACACAGGCAGTAGGCAGGTGTCACACAGGCAGTAGGCAGGTGTCACACAGGTAGTAGGCAGGTGTCACACAGGTAGTAGGCAGGTGTCACACAGGTAGTAGGCAGATGTCACACAGGTAGTAGGCAGGTGTCACACAGGTAGTAGGCAGATGACACAAGAAGTAGGCAGTGTCACACAGGCAGTAGGCAGGTGTCACACAGGTAGTAGGCAGGTGTCACACATAGGCAGCTGTCACACAGGTAGTCAGCAGGTGTCACACATAGTAGGCAGCTGACACACAGGTAGTAGGCAGGTGTCACAGGTAGTCGGAAGGTGACATGCATGACCAGCGTTTAACCCCACTCTGTATAGACAACATTCTCCCCTCCATAGCAGGAACATTCTGCTGGAACTTAGAACTTATCCCCTGCTAATCCTGTCAGGAATTCCCTGAGATCAAGTCCCCCTCCTAGACTCTCCCCCTGCATGGAGTGTTGCTACTGGCATGGTCCACCAGATGTTTTACTTTCTTATCCGATTAATGTCTCTCCACCTTGAGTTGATTCTGTTGGTTTAGTAACGTGTGTCACATGTAACTTCTTCAGTAAAATATGTGTGGTGAAATCACTTGTAATGACTAGAACTTGTCCTATATTTAATTACCAGTTTTGATTAACGATAACATATATTGACACTTTCATGACTTTCATTACTCCAGTTTAACTTAACAGTTGTTCTTCACAACCCTCGATATCACCCAATTTTAAAGTTTAAGTTGAATGAATTAACAGTCAGTAATGATATTTATGTGATGAGTAAGTCTCTGTTACTCAAACCCGGATTTGTGCAGGAATTTGACAAGTTTATGAAATTAATATTGGAAGTTGAATGCCATTCAAACTTGAATCCTGAAATTAGAAATATAGTTTTTAAAGTTGATATAGATCTCACATTTCAACCAGTTGGTTTATGCGCGATTAGATACAATAGTGCTGTTATCCCCATGTTGTTGTAGTGTTGTTTCAGTGTTGTTCAACTGTTGTTGCAGGTACAGACTGGGTTGACCCCGATGACCCTACAGTCATTGCTGAGAACGAGCTCCTCAGTGCTGCCAACTCCATTGAGGCTGCGGCAAAGAAACTGGCCCAGCTGCGACCTCGACCTTCAGCCAAGGTGAGAAAGAGGCTGTTGTGTTGCCATGGCGTTGTGACGTTCTAAGACTGTGTGTGTCAGTGTAGTTCAGCAGTTTGTTAGCAGTCCTTGCCAGACATAGTGGAACCAACTCACCCAAGCTTGTTTTTCTGCATTATTGTCGATGGATTAATTTTTCTTCTTTTCCCAATTTCTTTGTAAAAAGGGGCTGTTTGCTAGCCTTGTGGTTAGTGTTTGCTCCTCATGCCACAGACCAGGGTTCATTTACCATGTGGGCACAATGCGAAGCCCATTTCTGGTTTGACATTGCTGGAATCGTGCTAAAGGTGGTGCCAAAGGTAAAAATAGAGATGTGCTAGATACAAACACTGGACTGTACTATGTGGTTGTCTGGCATATTCATATTCCTGTTGATCTTTGGGTCATAATCGTCATTTGACAATACATCATCCACATTACGTGTGAGTTGTAACTTCCGTAGTAAGAACCAGATACAGAAATCCACCATCTTTGGTCCAGGAGGTTTACCGATGTAGCTGAAGTTAAATTATTTCCAACCAGTTCGATGAGCCTTATACAAAAGATTATTCACTAGTCATCAGAATTTTTTGAGCAAGTAGGCTTGTAGTCCACGTTTAGCAATATTCCAGCAATACTCCAGCAATATCATGACACCTGAAATGGACTCGACACATTGCATTTACCTAAATCGAACCTGGGTCTTGGGCGTGACAGTTGAACACTTTAATCAGTGGGCTAGCCCACCATCCCCTGTCAAAATCCGTGCCTAGTCCCAATAAGCTAATTTGTACAATGCTCAAGGTATGAAGAACAGGTAAAAAGATCACAAATGGCACTAATAAAACATCTTACTGCACTCAGGCTAACAGACGAGAGAAGATTTTGAAGGCTAATATTCATCAAAGCAATTCAAAACTGTTTTACCCCCACCATTAGGGATTGGTCAGGTATCTCATTATGTCTAGTCCAAATTCCAAACTGGACTGTTTGAGAGGCATTTTAGAAATTATAGTAATCAATTTCTTTGTTATGCAATAGCGACGTTAAAAGTTGATCATCTATAAAGACTTGTAATTCCAATTCCAAACTGTTTCACTTCCTCCATTGGGGTTTTGTCCAGGGATCTCATCATGTCTTAGTTTAATCAACAATTACATCATCACAGAAACTACCAACATGGGAAACATCTTCTTTTGAGCTGTTTACAGTTATTGAACCTGTGGAGAATATGTGAAATATGTTTTTATGTCTTCTAAGATTTATGACACTGATTGCTGTGATGTTGACGTAGGCTGTGACTGTAGTACATGTTGTAGTTGCTGCACTGTGTTGTGTGTGTAGTGGAGCGGCTGCTGTTGTAGATGCAGTCAGTCGTCCACCATGCTTGGATTCATTGCGATATACAGTCAACACGGCCAATAACAAACTCCATCATTCCCTCCATTGTGTTGACCCTGGGGATATCAGGGTTAGTGAGTGTCCCCAGTGACTCTAAACTGATTTTGTGGTCAGTCTCCATTGATAATGTGGTGACCTGGTCTTGTTCATGATATAATTCATTTGTTATATGATACTGAATTTCATCGAAAAATAGATCAGTATATTCCAAAATATTTTCAGATACTACCATATTTGATATATTGATATATTTCTGTGGTATATTCAGTGTATATTTATACACTTCTGACATAATTTGATATCCGTATCAAAATTGAAGAAGTACACATATGTATATTTCTCAGTATTGAGAAAAGGGTAAACGTGAAGACAGAATATTTTGGTTCCAGTGTCTGACTTTGTTTAAAACTGTGTGGGTTTGGAGTTTGTTATTTGCATTGTTGCCTGGAGCTCACAGCTTTTGTATACCATGTCAGACATATATGTAATGTTTGTGTGTAGAGACTGGAACTCAAACCATTACAATACAATTGATCTTTAGACAGATTGAGTTAAGATGGAATTATGAATATAATTCAGTGTTGGAAATTGAGTATGGAAATTATGTGTTCCTTTCATTACCTGAGTTAAAAAGGGGGACGTCCAGATTGAAAGGTTTCAGCTAATATTCTAAAAAATACACACCCTTTTCAGAAATTCATTTAGATAACCTAACTCAACTCTCTTGCAAGATGAAAATTTGCTTGTTATAATTAAACATGTCCCAGAATAAGGACAGTAAATGTTATGATTTTCCCCCTATTTTTGAAGAATGGCACTTTGAAATTCAAGATAAATGCTTACCCTTTAATTTCGAACACTGTAATTGTAATGTACAGACAAATGTTCATAATTTCATTATATCATATACTGTAAATGATTGAATTTGTAGAAAGGAGTTACCTTCCTTGAATGTGTGTGCTCTATTTGTTATTTCTATTGTCCACCTATTGACGGAGTGTTGCACTAGGAGCAGACAACTCTTTCCTGCAGTGTGTGCCTGTCTTTCTGCCCTCTAGTGAGTGACGTGTGCACCAGGGGTAGACAACCCTGTCTGTTCTCTGCCAGATATGTTTGATATATTTGGTGGTGAAATTGAAGCCACCAAGTATCAAACATGTCAAGGCAGAGGCGGGGTATTTGCATCACCGTGGCAACGCTGCACCATCACCATAGCAACAGCTTCACCAACCATGTTGTTTAGATGAACAGCCAATAGACTGCTTCCTTCTTTGTTTCAGTTCAAGTATATCATCCTTAATTTTGTTGTAGATCGATGTTTGCATTTGTCAGAAATATTACAAATTCCACCATTTCTCATTCTACAACTACAGGAGTATTGTTCAATATCCGTAATGATTTTTTTTGTCATCATTTCAATGGAATAAGGCACTTTTATAAACTGGCACTAAGTTCTTTGAGTGGCATTTTAGAAGTTGGGAAGTACGATTTTGAACAAACTTTATGGATAACAACTTCTTTTAATTTTTGAGAGCGACGGTTCGATACAGATTCTTGTACAGACAGATTCCTGCTTGACAACGGTTCAAGAATCTGTATCGAAAGTTCGCACTCACAAAGTTGTAATTCATAAAGTTTGTTCAATATTAACTGGAACTACTTTCGCTTTCATAAGCTTCATGCCACATTCAATGACTGTCCAAGAAAAAAGTTCACAGAGTATGCAAATTACAAGCTTTGTATTCATTCACATTTCATTTCTGAAGTTATTTCTGTAAGATTGATATTTAATTGATATTTCTTTGTCTCAAAGATTGATTATTAAAGACTGACATTGTATCATAGTGAAATTATTACCCAGTGAGTCACAGCATCATAAAGAACATATTCTATTATTGACGAGTTTGCTTGATTGTACTGAAGGCTTTTTGACAGATTACCTTGTTTGGAACTTCATATGGGAGATAACCTCACATTGTTGTTCTTCATTTTCAGATTTATGTAACCCTGGTGCCACAATTACCATATTTCTGAGAGAATGTTATTTTTAAATTGTAGCAAGCAGATGAGAATCTCAACTTTGAGCAGCAGATTCTTACTGCAGCCCAAGCCATCGCCGCGGCAACAGCAGCCTTAGTTAAATCTGCATCTGCAGCTCAGAGGGAGCTGGTAGCCCAGGGCAAGGTAATAAAGGGGGATAACTCTCAGTGTCATATTGACATCTCGGTCAGGTTGAAGGCTGGTTCATGTCATTGTCATACATTAATGTAGCAAATTGTTGCTGTTCCTGTGTGAATTGTACATATTCCAGAATAACTTTGATCAATTGTGCAGTGTTAAAGCATGTTTGCGATTGTGGAATAATTGGAGATTGGTTGGCCATCACGGTGGTAACTTGGTGACCTTCCATCAGATTGCAGTGATGTGTGGCACATGTTGAATTGAGCAGTTCTTCAACAGACAAATTTGAAACATTGGATCTAGTTATGTAAGTGTGTCATTCTTTCACACAGATCCCATTTTAGATGAAATCTCACTTTGAAGAGGTCATAGAGAGATAGGGTGAGGCTGATCATGTAGGACTAATTGATATAGTTCATAGAAATCGATAAACTAATAATATCGTTTTGTTATCGATAAGTATAAGCAATTTTGTGCAAAAATGCCAAAACAAGTTAAAGAAATCTAGATATTTCACATCACTGATATGTGGTGATACATTTATTCATGGATGACCAACAAAAAACGGCGTCCTGAACTTGCTTTTGCAGCAGCCTATAGACATAACAGGAATATAATGCGTGTAAAGTAAAACTATTTTTCATCTCAATAGTTTGAGGAAGATATTATCAGTGACACAGTATTCATGTCTATAATCATTGGATATTATTCGGATTTACAATAATTCCGATTATCGATCTTTTAGGCCAGTCCTATCATGTCATAATGGCGCCAATCGTATGGCTGGGACTGATCAGTAGCACAACACAAACCAATCATAAAGTATCAGATTTCTACAAAATCTTACATTTTGTAGTTAACTTTTTTTCAAGGTTATATTTTCAGGTGAAGATAAATGCTGTCATTAACATATTTCCCATCATATGTAGATCTAGAATTACAAAATAAGAAACACAGAAAAAACAAACTTTGAATGTAAGATGTACATAAAGTAGACCGATGTCAATTACTTAGGAGATATTCCGTTACTCTGGTAATATGAACAGATGTAAATGACATAAAGTCTCCCTTGCTGTTTGGATGTGTTGGGGGTTGGGGATGTGACGGGAGGTGGTGAGTCTTGTCCCGTCTGACTAATGCTGTGTATGTTGGGGATGTGGTGAGTCTTGTCCCGTCTGACTAATGCTGTGTATGTTGGGGATGTGACGGGGATGTGGTAAGTCTTGTCCCGTCTGACTAATGCTGTGTATGTTGGGAATGTGACGGGATGTGGTAAGTCTTGTCCCGTCTGACTAATGCTGTGTATGTTGGGGATGTTAGGGGATGTGGTGAGTCTTGTCCCGTCTGACTAATGCTGTGTATCTGCAGGTGGGATCTACCTTCCACAGACATGCTATGGACGAAGACGGACAGTGGTCTGAGGGTCTTATCTCCGCGGTAAGTATCTACACTATGTGAATACCAAAGCAGGGAACAAGAGAGATTATGATAATATCTGTGACAATATTTTGACATCGTCTATGACTATTCTGCCGTCAGTCTCGGCTCTCATGGCCAGGAATATTGGAAGGCATTCTATTTAAGTAAGTCATCATTAACATGTCCTTAGATACTTGCATGCAAGGATAGAGGTTGTTACAATTTTGAATGTGCTGTGGTGTGCCCTCTGAATGTAAGAGTGACATTTGCTTTGATATCACCCATGATATGCAGTGAGAAATTCAAAGTTTGGCCCTTTTCATCGAAATTGTAGCCCATTTTGTCAAAATTAGAAGATTGTTATAAGACCGTTTAGCCTTTAATTTAATTTAATTTGATTTGATTTCATGCAGGCATGTGGGTCTGTGTCTGAATCCTTATTCTTTGATTGATTTTTATTTTCCAGGCTCGGATGGTGGCAGCAGCCACTCACTCACTCTGTGAGGCAGCCAACGCCATGGTTCAAGGTCACGCCAGTGAGGAGAAACTCATCGCATCTGCCAAGGAGGTCGCAGGGTCAACTGCTCAGCTTCTTATGGCCTGCAAGGTCAAGGCCGACCCAGGTTCCGTGGCCATGCAGAGGCTGCAGGTATGTTGTGCCAGTTTTGGTTATGGAGGACTTATCTTTTGTATCTGATGCTGAAGCAACAGATGAATGACAACAGCTGACAGTTGGGGTTCCTTGGAAGGACTTGGAGGCTGAATAGGCCCTCAGTATCCTTATAGATATGGGACCAATCTGAGGATGGGTTGGTCACCATGCCACTTGGCTCAATGTCATTGTGTCTTGGTCACCGTCCATTTTGTTCGAATCTGTTATTTACTGTCTGACATGATGGAGCTGGAAATTTGCTGATTCATCAACCTCATTGAGTAGAGCAGTGTGTTGCATTGCAGTAAATTGACTCTCGGGCAAAGGCCGTTTGTTTGAGTCAAGTAGACTACACATGTTTGCGATATTACATTAATGCCTCTGAAAGACAGTAGACATCTTCCTTCTTCTCCAGTCTGCCGGCAACGCTGTGAAGAAAGCCACAGAGGCGCTGGTGCGGGCAGCTCAGCAGGCTAAGGACTTCGTTGATGAGGGCACCAGCCTCACTGTCAACAAGAGGATGGTGGGCGGCATTGCACAGGTATTGTTTTCTGAGTAGTGAAGAGCTTGTAGATGTTCAGCCTGTGGGGATTTGTGGTAGTGGTGGTAATAGCTCTCTCAGTGTCTCTTCCCCATCCTGAACTGAATCTCTCTCTCAGTGTCACTTCCCCATCCTGAACTGAATCTCTCTCTCAGTGTCACTTCCCCATCCTGAACTGAATCTCTCCCTCAGTGTCACTTCCCCATCCTGAACTGAATCTCTCTCTCAGTGTCACTTCCCCATCCTGAACTGAATCTCTCTCTCAGTGTCTCTTCCCCATCCTGAACTGAATCTCTCTCTCAGTGTCTCTTCCCCATCCTGAACTGAATCTCTCTCTGTGTCTCTTCCCCATCCTGAACTGAATCTCTCTCTCAGTGTCTCTTCCCCATCCTGAACTGAATCTCTCTCTGTGTCACTTCCCCATCCTGAACTGAATCTCTCTCTCAGTGTCTCTTCTCCATCCTGAGCTGAATCTCTCTCTCAGTGTCTCTTCCCCATCCTGAACTGAATCTCTCCCTCAGTGTCACTTCCCCATCCTGAACTGAATCTCTCTCTCAGTGTCTCTTCCCCATCCTGAACTGAATCTCTCTCAGTGTCTCTTCCCCATCCTGAACTGAATCTCTCCTCAGTGTCACTTCCCCATCCTGAACTGAATCTCTCTCTCAGTGTCTTTCTCCATCCTGAGCTGAATCTCTCTCTCAGTGTCTCTTCCCCATCCTGAACTGAATCTCTCCTCAGTGTCACTTCCCCATCCTGAACTGAATCTCTCTCTCAGTGTCTCTTCCCCATCCTGAACTGAATCTCTCTCTCAGTGTCTCTTCCCCATCCTGAACTGAATCTCTTTCTCTGTCTCTTCCCCATCCTGAACTGAATCTCTCCCTCAGTGTCACTTCCCCATCCTGAACTGAATCTCTCTCTCAGTGTCTCTTCCCCATCCTGAACTGAATCTCTCTCAGTGTCTCTTCCCCATCCTGAACTGAATCTCTCTCTCATTGTCTCTTCCCCATCCTGAACTGAATCTCTCTCTGTGTCACTTCCCCATCCTGAACTGAATCTCTCTCAGTGTCTCTTCTCCATCCTGAGCTGAATCTCTCTCTCAGTGTCTCTTCCCCATCCTGAACTGAATCTCTCCCTCAGTGTCACTTCCCCATCCTGAACTGAATCTCTCTCTCAGTGTCTCTTCCCCATCCTGAACTGAATCTCTCTCTCAGTGTCTCTTCCCCATCCTGAACTGAATCTCCCTCAGTGTCACTTCCCCATCCTGAACTGAATCTCTCTCTCAGTGTCTCTTCCCCATCCTGAACTGAATCTCTCTCTCAGTGTCTCTTCCCCATCCTGAACTGAATCTCTTTCTCTGTCTCTTCCCCATCCTGAACTGAATCTCTCCCTCAGTGTCACTTCCCCATCCTGAACTGAATCTCTCTCTCAGTGTCTCTTCCCCATCCTGAACTGAATCTCTCTCAGTGTCTCTTCCCCATCCTGAACTGAATCTCTCTCTGTGTCACTTCCCCATCCTGAGCTGAATCTCTCTCTCAGTGTCTCTTCTCCATCCTGAACTGAATCTCTCTCTCAGTGTCTCTTCCCCATCCTGAGCTGAATCTCTCTCAGTGTCTCTTCTCCATCCTGAGCTGAATCTCTCTCTCAGTGTCTCTTCTCCATCCTGAGCTGAATCTCTCTCTCAGTGTCTCTTCCCCATCCTGAACTGAATCTCTCTCTCAGTGTCTCTTCCCCATCCTGAACTGAATCTCTCTCTCATTGTCTCTTCTCCATCCTGAGCTGAATCTCTCTCTCAGTGTCTCTTCTCCATCCTGAACTGAATCTCTCTCTCAGTGTCTCTTCCCCATCCTGAGCTGAATCTCTCTCAGTGTCTCTTCTCCATCCTGAGCTGAATCTCTCTCTCAGTGTCTCTTCCCCATCCTGAACTGAATCTCTCCTCAGTGTCACTTCCCCATCCTGAACTGAATCTCTCTCTCAGTGTCTCTTCCCCATCCTGAACTGAATCTCTCTCTCAGTGTCTCTTCCCCATCCTGAACTGAATCTCTCCCTCAGTGTCACTTCCCCATCCTGAACTGAATCTCTCTCTCAGTGTCTCTTCCCCATCCTGAACTGAATCTCTCTCTCAGTGTCTCTTCCCCATCCTGAACTGGAATCTCTTTCTCTGTCTCTTCCCCATCCTGAACTGAATCTCTCCCTCAGTGTCACTTCCCCATCCTGAACTGGAATCTCTCTCTCAGTGTCTCTTCCCCATCCTGAACTGGAATCTCTCTCAGTGTCTCTTCCCCATCCTGAACTGAATCTCTCTCTGTGTCACTTCCCCATCCTGAGCTGAATCTCTCTCAGTGTCTCTTCCCCATCCTGAACTGATCTCTCTCTCATTGTCTCTTCTCCATCCTGGGCTGGATCTCTCTCAGTGTCTCTTCTCCATCCTGAACTGAATCTCTCTCAGTGTCTCTTCCCCATCCTGAGCTGAATCTCTCTCAGTGTCTCTTCCCCATCCTGAGCTGAATCTCTCTCTCAGTGTCTCTTCCCCATCCTGAACTGAATCTCTCTCTCTGTGTCTCTTCCCCATCCTGAACTGAATCTCTCTCTCAGTGTCACTTCCCCATCCTGAACTGAATCTCTTTCTCAGTGTCACTTCCCCATCCTGAACTGAATCTCTTTCTCAGTGTCACTTCCCCATCCTGAACTGAATCTCTCCCTCAGTGTCACTTCCCCATCCTGAACTGAATCTCTCTCTCAGTGTCACTTCCCCATCCTGAACTGAATCTTTCTCTCAGTGTCTCTTCCCCATCCTGAACTGAATCTCTTTCTCAGTGTCACTTCCCCATCCTGAACTGAATCTCTTTCTCAGTGTCACTTCCCCATCCTGAACTGAATCTCTTTCTCAGTGTCACTTCCCAATCCTGAACTGAATCTCTCTCTCAGTGTCACTTCCCCATCCTGAACTGGAATCTCTCAGTGTCACTTCCCCATCCTGAACTGAATCTCTTTCTCAGTGTCACTTCCCCATCCTGAACTGAATCTCTTTCTCAGTGTCACTTCCCCATCCTGAACTGAATCTCTTTCTCAGTGTCACTTCCCCATCCTGAACTGAATCTCTTTCTCAGTGTCACTTCCCCATCCTGAACTGAATCTCTTTCTCAGTGTCACTTCCCCATCCTGAACTGAATCTCTTTCTCAGTGTCTCTTCCCCATCCTGAACTGAATCTCTTTCTCAGTGTCTCTTCCCCATCCTGAACTGAATCTCTTTCTCAGTGTCTCTTCCCCATCCTGAACTGAATCTCTCTCTCAGTGTCACTTCCCGATCCTGAACTGAATCTCTCTCTCAGTGTCTCTTCCCCATCCTGAACTGAATCTCTTTCTCAGTGTCACTTCCCCATCCTGAACTGAATCTCTTTCTCTGTGTCTCTTCCCCATCCTGAACTGAATCTCCCTCTCAGTGTCTCTTACCCATCGTTATCTGAGTGTCTCTCTCAGTGTCTCTTACCCATCGTTATCTGAGTGTCTCTCGCTATTCCCTGCCCTGACCCCAGTCCATCTGTGTTGCAGGAGATCATGGCCCAGGAAGAGATCCTGCGGAAGGAGCGCGAGCTGACAGAGGCCCGCAGGAAGCTGGAGATCATCAGGAAGGAGAGATACAAGGACCGACCTCCAGAGGAGTATGATTCCTCCTCCTCCTTCTAGACCAGCATAGTAGCACAGACGGACTGACTGGAGGGATTCCACGACAACAGGGGCACCGTGTACACCATGCAGGGGCAGACAACTCATGCTGTGATCTCTGGATCCATGCAGACTCTACATCTCCAGCAGTTGTCCTCTGTCTACACACACACTGAATTAGGCTGGCTTTCTTAGTGTAGGCAACAAATGGCAGGTGTGTGGTGTTAGCGTGGTGAGTGACCAAGGGGCATTGATGACTGTGTGGCTGTGTGCTCAGCTTCTAGATTCTAGCTTAGACAGTGGACAGATGACACTCAGATGTACCGACACAGACAGACAGAAAGGTCAACAAGGACTACACGTCTGCCACATCCTTTCTGCTTCATGTATTGTAGTTCATCACCGTTCAGATACCAAAGGATTTACCATGTCAGATTTAACTGAAAGCAATTTCTACACAAATTAAATGCATTGTTTATTGATTTTATTTTCCGCAATAGAAAACAAACTGATTGTCCATTCTTAGAACTGGAACCATGTGATATTGTTGGTGATCGTTGATCCTGAAGATTCTCGCAGTCCGGCCAGCCAGTCTGTACAGGTTCCTGTCCGCTGTTTGTCCGTCTCACTGCTGCCAGTGAACAGGGAGGTCTTGTAGCAAGGAACAAATGTGGGACAATTTTTACCATGCATAATCTGAAAATTGTCTCAAAGCCTTATTGAAGTTTGGGTTGGATTGTGGCTGCTTCGAGCTAGCTTCATGACGTAGTGTGAGTGTAGACTGTATATTTACGTGCTGCTGCAGAAGGGGGAGGAAGCTTGGACCGTATCTCGTAGTCGACTTTGCTTTGTTTTGTTGATATATTTCACTAAGGTGCTAAACAAAACCACATCGGTTTATTCTGCCTGTCGAGTTGTCTCCCTTAGATGACCTGTATATAGCCTGCAGCCATAGTGCTTTAAGTTTCCAACTCATCCCAGGGCTTTCTGCAGACTCCGCACGTCTGTGGATTGGGGGCCAACGTTGCTAGTTTCCTGATCAGATTACATACATGAGTTGGATTGATGACATGACAGTGAGTGAAACAATATTTGTAGTACGATAATTGTAATGTGCTGTGATTAAATCGCTGTCTGATTTGCTGTATACAAGTCGTGTGATTAGAAACTGCAAATGTTTACTGAGGTTCTGACCTTGAGAGGTGATATTTCTACCAAACTGGGGCTGTTCCAGTTTCTGTCCTTATTAAAAATGGAACAAAAAGGAAAATATTGGTATGATTAAATATTTCCCTGTTTATTATTTAATGATATCAAGGAAGTTGTTTAAGTTAAATAACTTAATGTTAAATACACTGACGCCTTCTGCATCTTGAAATACTGAACTACACAAGCATAACATGGCATTGAATCCATCCAAAATTGACCAAAGTGTTAAGTAGTAGTGATTAGACTTGAGGGATGGTTTGTTTCTACATGTCCTGCCAGTCTCATAACGACTCGTATCGCCAGACAGGTGGTGAATACTGGGACTATATTCCACGCGAGTCTGCCCCCATTGGATTACGATAGTCTTAGTGGAGCTGGTCCACTCTGTAGCTTTTGATATTTATTTGACAAGTAAATGTAAACCCTGGTAGAGGTTGAAAGTGTGCTTTGGTTTTGCTTCATATTTACAGCTAATCCCTCGATACCCCCTTTTGGATATGAAATAACCCGAAACAATATAGGGGCCACGTTAATGGACATCTCAGTGGACCATAGGAGATCTTTTATCATGTTGTCATATAGCATAATACATAGATCTGATCGGCTTATCCAACATTCTGTCTTCCATTTAACAAAATTTATATTCTTTCGATAATGTTCTTCTGGGTAGTGCATGGTAGGAAAACAATTTTCTTCTGTGGTTTTGAGTTTGTATCTGATATTGGACTTTCTGTGACATTTTATTTAAAAAAATATTCTTTCACAATTTTTAGATATTTTTCCTTGCATTTTGTTTGCCAAAATGTTCTGATGATAAATGTTGATAAAATGTATTAAGAATAATTTGCAGATACTATAGTGTATGTAGTCAGTTTGTAAAGGGAGGTAACTGTTGCATGACAAAGGGAGATAACCCTGGTTTTATCAGCTACATGCATATTATACATATCCCAGTATTGCCCCTGTAGGGGCACTGTATGTAACCTAATTCTGTTCCTGTGTGTTATTGTGTACACCCTATACAGACCTCCAGCACCTCGGTCTCCATCTTCACTGGACTAGCAGTCCCAGGGCACATACACAACTCACCTCTACTTGAAGCTTAGCAACACGTTTCTAACAATAATTGCCAAACTTAATAGATATGTTTTACATGTTTTGACTGTGAGAAAAGCTTTTTTTCTTAGAAGTCATAATTTAGAATAATTCACATGATAGAAAGTTTAAATGTATCTAAAACACTGAAAATATCTAAAGCTGATTGAACTTAGTGGGTTTTTTCCGGGCGGTGGGGTAGCCTTGTGGTTAAAGCAGTAACACGTCACGCCGAGGACCCGGTTCTTCACGTGGGCACAATGTGTGAAGCCCATTTCTGGTGTTCCCAACCATGATATTGGAAAAGGGTCGTAAAACTAAACTCTCGGGTATTTTATCCCTGGGTTGGGGAAATCCTATGCCCTGTTGTTGCCTGTAGTTCTGCCGCCCCAGTGAAGGTGATTGTGAGATACGAGGGTTACTATACAGCTTCTAGCATTATTGTGTATATTTCCCTGTACGTTTGTATATGCATTTATATACATACACTGCACAGGCGCAGTTATCATAAACATGTTTATGGCGAATGTATATTTCATAATTCATAATAATAATAAGAATAAATGTCATATCATCCATGAAGAGAGTTGTTTTGTTTCATGTTAAAGTTGGTTGGATAGTTGTTTTACTCTGCGCTAAGCCATATTCCAGCTATATGGCAGCAGTCTGTAAATAATCGAGTCTGGACCAGACAATCCAGTGATCAATTCTAACGTAGATCTTCACCGGTATCATGTTAGAGAATTGCACCAGTGGCCATGAGGTCTAAGGTGCTGTAGTTCACTAGCGCTGATGTTGGTGTCAATGCCTGTGTGGCTCATTGGAGACCGTTTACTTGCAGGCCACGACAGTATGTTTGAGTTCTGAGAAATCAGGAAACTAGAAAAAATGGTGACGAACAATCCTCAAATGTATGCCACCTAGTGTGGAATGAATAGGGCAAAAATCACACTCCGGCGCAGTGATGACTTAGCATAACATCACTGCCACAGGCTAATTTGCATATCACGTGACCGGACTTTTCTCTTGTTTGTAAACCTGGCGCGCATATTCATAATAAGAAGAGACTGGTCTTAGGCAAGCTTTTCGGCGCACTCTTCACAATGTTTTACATTGTTACATGTAAATTCTGCGACAGTAAGGTTTATGACAGTACATATTTAGATATCAATCTGGTTGCATCGTTTGCTCTCTGTTGGCTTCGATGACAGCACGTGGAGCCGTACAACCTATGTAAACAAAGGATCGCTAAGCAAATCGAAATAGCGTTACATGTTTTAGGATATTTTCTCACTGAAACTAAACCATTCTATCAAAGATGTTTAGTTACATGTGTAGACTCCTCAAAAATAAAAAAGTCAAGAAATATGTAGATTATATTGAATGGAAGGTGCAAGATGTGGCAGAGATACTATGCTGGCTTGCGGCATTGAACTCTGGGTAGGAGAGTGGGCAAAAATGTTACAATTGTGATGATTGGACACATTTACCACTATACATTACAGACAAGAGTATTTGAAGATATCAGTCAATAAACGGGGAACAGGCCAAAGGACAAAAGGGACAAACAAAAGTCAAAAGGGCCAAGGCAAAGTCAAAAGGCCCACACTTTGAGAAAATAGGAAGATTAGAATACATTCATTACATGTTGTTGCAGTAGTTCTAATCCTAAACATCTAAGTGGATCAAACAGATATCAACAGATAGCCTCTGGCTACATTTGTCACGGTTATCTTTATACCCATGTAACAATCTCAATCTGATTCATTTTCCAAGACAGTTTAAACGAAAATGTAAACAGACAGAAAATGTATGTTGGACAGATGTTATCTCCAGCTATGCAGACTTGCGAAGTGATGATACATCTGATGTCCATACTTTCTTAGAAACTCCAGTAATTAATTTAATCCAATTAAATATGTACCATCCTTTGTCCGCCTGCATGACAAAGGATTAATAAAACAATACAAAACAGATAAAAAACAAAAAAACGTTTTCACGAATTTATGGCCCCACCACGTCAGTGGAATAATCAATTTAGTGTCGAGTGATGATGTATTGAACTTTAAAGATGTGTGAATTATGAACATTTGAACTACTAATGAATATCTGATCACATATCAACACCTGACTGTGTGACGATCACCCTATATATTACTACTACATATTGATACAAATATAATAATACATATATAATATACGGGTCATCTTCAAAATTGGTAGTATTTTCTGAACGTTCCAAATAAAAAACTCTGTGAGTTTAAAAGGATTTTTTTGTTCTATAAAACATGTTTAGATGTTTAATAGTCAATAATTTCGTGCTTTCAAGTTTACACAGATTCCCGAACGGTGGTTGGTTGAGAGAGCAGTCATGTGATCTAAATTTCAAGGTTCATTACTCTTGAACCCCTCTATTCGTTCAAACTTCTGTAAACACCGTTCATACGTGTGTGAACATTTTTCGCTTCGGTTTCAAGGACCGCCAATAATTGGTGATACCAATTTCGCGAACGAACCTGTTTCAAGTCACCCCAAGTTTGGCAATGTCACTACCAAACGGATTGCCGAACATTGTTCCTTTTCACATTGTTCCTTTTCTGCCCCGAGGTCTGTTTAACAACTGCTCAATAAATTTCACAATAAACGCCGCACAACTTCGAAGTCGGTCAGTGTATTATTACGCGGTCAAACAAGGTATTTACAAGTGAAAAGGTACAATGCCAGTTTGTTAAAATGGTATTAAAACAGGTATTAAAACACCCTAAACAATGATCATCTACAAGTGGGTGGAAAACGTATGTGTAAACTTCAAAGTGCGAAATTATAAGAATTGAATGTCAGTTTGTGTGTTTGCACTGAAAAAATGAACGATGTCAAAGCGGTGTTCAAACTCGTGTGAACGAGCGAGTTTACGAGCGAGTTCACGCGAGAGTTTGAACAACGCTTTGACATCGTACAAGTGGGTGGAAAACGTATGTGTAAACTTCAAAGTGCGAAATTATAAGAATTGAATGTCAGTTTGTGTGTTTGCACTGAAAAAATGAACGATGTCAAAGCGTTGTTCAAACTCTCGGGTGAACTCGCTCGTAAACTCGCTCGTTCACACGAGTTTGAACACCGCTTTGACATCGTTCATTTTTCAGTGCAAACACACAAACTGACATTCAATTCTTAAGTAAATGTGGTATATCATTTGTCTTGTCATTCTGAAATTTGTACTTAACCACAATTTGGGGTCAAATTTTCCTAATATCAATGTTTACAAATAATGTAAAAATAAATGCAAATAAGCAAATTAATTCATATTATGCCAATTAGGATTCATCAAACACACTCATACTGCAATTATTTTTGTTTTAACTTAAAAAGTTTGTTTTGTTTTTTTACAAATTGTAACATGCTTATCCTGTGATTTTATGTCCTGACCGTTACCAGTGTATGAAATTCCTGCCATAATTTCCACCTGGAGCTGGATTGTAATTCTACTTCCGGTGTCTGCTTGAGCTACCTCCAATGGATATGTTGCCCAGAAATGGAAGAGGTGGAAGGCATGTCCTTTGAAATCATTTGGGGATCATTCATTCTTTTATTGTAGATTGACTTACAAATTGTCTTGACAGTTGCTGTCCAAATCGTTACCATTCTGCAAAGTTCCTTGTAACGGTCAGGACACAATGATTTGTATTTTAAAACGTTATTCAGTAATGTTTGAAATATAAAAAACTTATAATTGCTGTAATAGTTAAGATTGTTTAAGCATGTCATTTTACTGTTCAAAGGAGTTTTGATGTAGTAACTGTCTGGACAAAAAACAGTAACGGCCTGGACATATCTTTGATAAATTTCAATGTTGAAGAATATGTTCTATGGTGTGATAATAAATTTCTGTTTAGGAGATAAACATCATGTGTTGGCGAATTTCCACGTGTTATTGGGTATTTGAAGCACGGGAATTCATTTGGAACCGACGGCGTTCATGAAACAAAACGATTTTACGAAATCCTCTATAATTAAATAATAATATTGATGATTGAGCCATGTTTACTAAGATATTCTTTGAATAAAGACAAATCAGATGAACTGGAACGTGAAATTAACCTTGAAGATCTTGCACATGCTGTTAAATCAATGAAAAAAGTCCTGGATTAGACGGTTCTCCCATCGAATTCTTTAAACTTTTCTGGAATGATCTAACATATGGGCTCTGAGATATGTTCGGGACACGTTTTACCTTCGTTCTATGATTATAACGATGAACAAAGAGTGATTCCTTGTATCGCTAAACCAGGCAAAGACAAAAGATTTCTGAAGAATTGGCGTCCGATCTCACTCCTAAATGCATTATACAAACTGATAAGTACATGTATAACAAACAGAATTAAAAAGGCACTAAATCGCCTTGTAAATGAAAACGAAACTGGGTTCATCCCTGGAAGGGGTATTTCAGAAAATACCAAACTTCTTTACGCTATAATGTTTAAAATCAAAACACAAAACCCAAAAAGTCTTGATAGATTTTGAAAAAGCCTACTCGGTACTGTCTCTATGAATTTTATCATGATGGCCTGGGATAAAATCGGTTTTGGTTGTAACGTACAATATATAGGTTAATATATTGATTTCTAATTCATTATCATGCATCACACAGAATGGGCATTTGTCTTCGTTTTATGATAATGAAGGGGTTGTAGACAGGGTGATCCAATCTCTCCATTTATATTGTATGAGGGATAATGATAAGAGACAAGAATAAAATAAAGGGTATATTGGTAAACGAAATTGAACATATCATTGGCCAATATGCTGACGATTCTGAACTATTCTTAGACTTTTCGGAAGTCTCCCTGAATGAAGCAATGAAAACACTTATCACTTTCTACGATATGTCTAGCCTGAATATAAACATTGACAAAACAAAAGCGGTTTGGATTGGTGCAATGGTTGGTTGTAAAATAAACTTTATCCCATGATTTCCCTGGACTGGATTTGTGACAATTTTGATGCTTTGGAAATAAAGCAAAATACTCTTCTAGAAAACTTGTGGGTGATCAATACAAAGAAGAGACTTGAACACATTAATACATTTTTTGGGAACTGGCAAAAACGAAACTTAACCCTGATTGGGAAATAACCGTTATTAAAAGGTAAGCTATATCAACTATAGTTTATGTTCTCACATCTCTTCCCAATCCTCCGAAAGATGTCATAACAAAATTGAATAATTTATTTTTTAAATTCTTATTGAATGATAAGAAAGACAAGATAAAGCGAATTAATTTAATTCGAAAATAAAAAGATGGTTGTCTGAGAATGGTTGATATCAAAACATTTATTGATTCACTAAAAATTGCATGTTTAAAGAGATACGTGTCAAATGCTAATTGCTATAGTATAGCTGGTTTTCCTTTAGATGACGTTCTTCTGTTAGGCTCAAACATTAGTAAACAATACAAAAATCGAAAACTCGTTTTGGAAAGACGCACTCGATGCATGGAATAGATATGTTAAGCGTTATGAATGGAACAATGATATAAATGAAATTCGTATGCAACCAATTTGGCTAAATCACATTGTAACCACCCTAATTTGATTACATTAAACTGTTTCTAAAAAGGGATAGTACACATTAAGGATATTTGTAATGACTATGATTTCCTTACATTTTCAGAACTTAAAGCAAAATTTGATGTTAGGGGTGCAGTACTTGATCTAAATCGTGTTCTTCTCAGTATTCCACAAAAATAGAAAGAGGTTATACGAACGACAAAACATCCAAATAAATCAACTTGTCAACATGTTCCCCTTGGAATTATTTGAACAAATCAAGTAAAGGATCAAGATTACTTCATGATAATCTCATGTCTGAATTTTTCTCCCCAATGTCTGTGATAAAAGGGACAGCGAATTGAATGATCATATATGGAACAACATACTTCTATAATATAGACAATCGGACAGAGTCACAAAATTCTAAGAGTTTCAATTTAAATTTATATATAAAGCCATTTACACAAGAAGGTAGTTGCTTAAAATGAAAACTGGTTGTTAATGATTTATGTGGTTCAGTAAGAGAGAACATCTATCATGTATATATGTTCAACTTTCAGACTGTTTTGGAAAGAATTCACCAATCTCGTTAATAGACTATTCAACATAACATATGAACTTTTCACTATGGATATTCTATATGCTGCAACAGCAACAAACCACTCAATCACATGATTATTTCATGAACGTAAAAGGTTTGAAACCCAGTTTTCTTGTATCTATAAAGCAGTATTAAAAAATGTGTATCAAATTGAAAACTATATTTCTTCGAAACATATTAATATGGATTTATTAAATAGATAATGGGCTATAATATCACCAGCGCTGTCACTGTTATCACTGTCTTACGATAATGTAGTACCGTCACTATTTGGCTGGAATAATGCCGATGTGACATAAAGCCCAACTCAACTCAACTCAACTCACTTGCATTTCATTGTGATTGCACATTCTAGCATTATACCCATAACAAACATGGGGTCAACCCAAACAGAATTCCCATTGGTCAGTTCGACAGCTCATGCAATAAACAATCGAAATTTCCTCAGCATGCGAACCAACTATCAAAAGTTATACTCGGGACCTTATGCAAAAGAAAAGGTGGAACACCCAAGCAGAAAGAAATAAACTTCATGGATTAAAACCAACAATTGGTTATACCTTCTTGGGTTGTCAGTCAAGACGTGATCAGGTAGTTTCACGACGATGTCGTATTGGCAACAGTCGGTTTACTCATGACTATCTGCTAAAACGGATGGAAATGGACCTCCCATGTGTTTCTCTGGCGATGAGGTGTTCACCATCAAATATATTCTACTTGACTGTGTGGACTTTTCAAATGCAAAGGATTCACATTACGAAGCGACAAATCTGAAAGACCTGTTTTCCCGGGTGTTAACTACCTGAGAGAAGTTGACCTGCATCATAAATTAAAACTATGTCATGTGAATAACGAATTGCTTGCTTTTCTGTTATTACATAATATTGTAATGTATATATATATGTTTTTAAATGAAACTCATTCGGACTTTGTACTTAAAATGACTATGAATACAGATTTGATCTCGTCACTATATGGCTGGAATAATGCCCATGTGACGTAAAGCCCAACTCAACTCAACTCAACATGTTACAATACCAATCATGTTGGTCATTCTGTGTATCAGATTAATTAAAGCATAGTCACTCAAGCTATAGTGTATGTTCATTAATGTTGATGGGTGAACCAGGCTGAACTTGAAATCTTCTCAACCATAAAGTTGTTTTGATAAGACCGTATGAGCAGATGAACTGTAGTGTAGGCACATTGGGAACAGGATTTTTTTTATATTTGGAAGTGGTTATTGGCGTATGTCAATTGGATTGACAAGACATATTTCAATGTAGTTTAAAGCTCTCACAGCACTGTTGACGTCACAAGAACTACAAATGAAAAGGAAGATTTCATATTTAACTATTTCCTAATCGGCCGTTCCGACGTGTATTTTGTTTGAGATTATCTGTACGTACATGTATTGATGTAGTTGTCACCAAAACACAGGAGCCGTATTATCAAGAGCACTGAGTTATGTTCACATGTTGTACGTTAAAATAGTTCAAAATAAGCTCCTGTATTTTGGCTTATCTTGTGATTTCTCTTCTGTTTCATCAACCAATGACTCGCTGAAACGGTATGCCTGATACACAGTTTCCAACGGTGTGTGTGGTTCTATGAAACCCAATCATATCAAGGTTATAGAACTATGGGTCATTCGCAGAATGTTGCAGTTATATTTAACACATCGTGTCGGTGAAATGACTCATGACGTCATGGGTGACTGAACATCAAGAGATGAGCTTGATTATAGCGACAAAACCCTTTAAGAGCTGAGCTTCTTATGACGTCACCTAACAACGGGCTTGAGCAATTTGGGGGCATTAGCATTTCTGATAGCATGCGGGCGTTTTAATGATAATCCTAACCATTTTAGCTATAAAATACTATAGATGCTAACACACCTTTATATCTATGAAGTTGAAGTTATTTTGAAAGCCCTGGTCATGAGGAACCGAACATCTGTGACATAGAGACTATGCTGGGAATGTGGAAAGAGAGCTTCACTTCGAGCAACGTGGTTGCTTAAACTACTTCACTTTGACAGTCTTTAAAGTCATATTTAGGAACATATACTGGGTCAAAAAAGAAACTTCAAATTCTTTCTTCAGGGCACTATAAAAGAACAAGACATGGTAAGATGGTTAAATTGTTATTATGTCATTGCTGAGATCTGTGTGATGTACTCGATACACTGACAGTGCCATAATCAGTTCCATTAGGCTACACCGCCGTTCCAAAACATGGGTATACAGAATGTCAAGTCACAAGAATAAAAATGCGAAATTTCTCAGTTCAATATCGTGTATGGCCGCCCTGCGCATTCACCACTGCCAAACACCGTCTCCTCATCGACTGCCTGATGCTTGTGAACACGTGGTTGGGGATTCTGCACCATTGCTCTTGCAAGGCAGCGCCAAGTTCCTGCAAATTCTGAGGTTGGTTCCTAAGACCACGAAGCCTTCTCCCAAGTGCATCCCAAACGTGCTCTATTGGATTAAGGTCAGGGGACCTCGATGGCCACTCCATGACGTTGATTCCAGCGTTTTGAAGGAAATTTCGTATCAACATCGCGGTATGCGGCCGAGCATTATCATGCTGGAACTGTAGACCTGGGCCATAAGCCGCCATGAAAGGAACGGTTTCAGGGGTGAGCACCTGGTCGCGGTAAGCAACAGCTGTGAGGTTTTCACGGATGACCAGAAGTCGGGAACGGTTGTTCCCACAGAAAGCACCCCACACCATGCAACATCCGCCCCCGAATCTGTCGACTTCCTGTACACAACATTGGGCACACCGTTCACGACGTCGTCTCCAGACTCTATGCCTGCCGTCCGCGAATCTGAGGGTCAACCTGGATTCATCGCTAAAGACAACTCGATTTCAGTCTCTCTGGGTCCATCGGAGGTGACGTTGGGCCCACAGCAGACGTTGACGTTGATGAAACAGCGTCAACATTGGCCCACGATATGGACGTCGAGAATGGAGATTGGCAGCCTGCAATCGATGTCGAATGGTCTGTGAGGACAGTCGACCTTTAAACATCTCAGCCCTGGTTCGTGTAGCCGTCAGAAATCTGTCACGTAGGTGACGTAGGACGATTTGACAGTCTTCTGCTCGTGGCGTCACACGTGGACGACCCGACCTTGGGCGATCAGAAGTGGTGCCAGTTTGTTGTAGACGACCTCGCAAGTCGTACACAGTACGACGGTTGCATCCCATTGCTCTTGCGACGTCAATAACTGATCTTCCCGCTTGCAACATGCCAACGGCAGGTTCACGTTGCACATTTCAAAATCATGGCATTTCAAGTACCGTTAGAACTGTGGTTTCAAAGTGTTTTTATCAATTCTTGAGGCCAATGCAAACACGTGCATATCAAAAAAACTTCGATGCGAAGATCACGTGATCGACTGCACGTGCAAAACCTGATTTGGCACTAACGTCATTTGCACGACGAATGGATGGGTTTGAGTGGGTTTTGCTAACGTTTTTCTAGAGTCGAAAGATAGGGATCCCATTTCGGATACATAGATGTCTCATCAGAGAAATATTATTCATTATTTTTCAAATTACATTTTGTGAAGTTTCTTTTTTGACTCAGTATATATAATTTATTCTATAACTATAAACACAAGTCAGGATATATTTGTGAGGTTTTAGTTTTTTTTGAGTTTTGAGAGCCCGGGCTCAGCCGCACCGAACAGAGACGAAACACCTTTAATTGAGGGTGTGTTGGGAATGAAATTTAAAATGGCTTCATGTTAAGGGACCAGTTACCTGTACAAGTGATGCATTATGACGTTAGAAAGGTAGATATAATACTAATCAATGGCTCTAAATACAAATCAGGATACATCTGTCATGTTTAAGGTGCTTTTAACAGCCTACAGAGAATGTGGAAAGAGAGCTTCACTTTGAAGAGCTTGTGTTTTACAATACATCGCTTCCTTTTGCTACTTTATAAAGTCGTGTTTAGGTAGATGTACTATAAGTGTATGGATCCAAAAGATTCACGATATGTCTGCCCAGGCTCAGCCGGACCGAACACTTTTGATTGAGGCTATGTTTGGAATGTAGACGGAAACAAAACTGACTTATTTTATAACATTACACAATATTGCCTGTTTTCATATGGTGCATTGTCCGAATAGTGCTATTAGTTTAACATTAAATGCTAGCTGTAAATCTGCCTGTGATACTCTTGTTGTTTTACTGTCCTTTGACGACATGGTCAAGTTTTTTTCCACAACACTGGATTCTGTGAGTTGTTGCTGCCTGGATGGTGTGAGTGGTTGCTGTGTGGATGGTGTGAGTGGTTGCTGCCTGGATGGTGTGAGTGGTTGCTGCCTGCATGATGTGAGTGGTTGCTGCCTGGATGGTGTGAGTGGTTGCTGCCTGCATGATGTGAGTGGTTGCTGCCTGGATGGTGTGAGTGGTTGCTGCCTGCATGATGTGAGTGGTTGCTGCCTGGATGGTGGGAGTGGTTGCTGTCTGGATGGTGGGAGTGGTTGCTGCCTGCGTGTTTAGTACTTAACATAAATAGTTACTTACAAGCCCCAACGCTTTCAGTCGAGTCGTATATATCCTTGGAGTATATTATTCACGTTGTTGGAATGTATGCTGTCACACTCTCCAGAGTCATTAATTGACAGCCCTTCTTGGGTTTCCTATGATTTAGTTGACAAGTCTCTATAGATGTCATTCTTGTTAAATTATACAAGAAGCAATTATCGGGTAGTGTTCTATCCCGCACAGGAATTATTCATACGTAAGGTTGCTGGAGAGAACGCGAGCCATTCAAAGTATATTGATCGTGAAGTGTTGAAGTAGTCTAGAAAAGTGTTGTCAAGAAGTGGTGAAGGTGTTGTCAAGATACTGTGAGAGGTTGTGGTGAAGGTGTTGTCAAGATACTGTGAGAGGTTGTGGTGAAGGTGTTGTCAAGATACTGTGAGAGGTTGTGGTGAAGGTGCTGTCAAGATACTGTGAGGGGTTTTGATGAAGGTGTTGTCAAGGTACTGTGAGAGGTTGTGGTGAAGGTGTTGTCAAGATACTGTGAGAGGTTGTGGTGAAGGTGTTGTCAAGATACTGTGAGGGGTTGTGGTGAAGCTGTTGTCAAGATACTGTGAGAGGTTGTGGTGAAGGTGTTGTCAAGATACTGTGAGGGGTTGTGGTGAAGCTGTTGTCAAGATACTGTGCGAGGCTGTGGTGAAGGCGATGTCAAGATACTGAGAGAAGACAAAGTGCCTTGAGGCAATTGTCAAGATCAAGTTGCTGTGAGAGAGTTGTTGTTGGAGATTGCTCAACCACTGATCGATCTTACATTGCAAGTTGTTGGCCAAGAATGCATGACTGAGTTTCATGTTAAGTATTTAGGATACAGACAATTGATTTTAAAAGATAATTCTGTCATAATATTGAACAAACTTTTAAATCAAAGAAGTAACTTACTGACAGGGCGTCTCTGAAAAAAGTCTCATCTCCAACTTTAACGAGGCTGTTCATATTCCTAAAAGCCCTTGTCAACCATGGCTATATAAATGCCAGAGGGGCGGTGGGGTAGCCTAGTGGTTAAAGCGTTGGCTCGTCACGCCGAAGACCCGGGTTTGAATCCCCATATGGGCACAATGTGTGGATCCGGTTTCTGGTGTCTCCCGCCGCGATGCTGCTGACATATTGCTAAAAGCGGCGTAAAACCAAAACTCAGTCAGTCAGTCAGTATAAATGCCAAACAGATAGTTTACCTTTGATGTATTTACAAATTGTTTCAGTGTTAAGTGATAGTTGGTGGCAAGGTTATGTGAATGTGCTGCGGATGATTCAAGAGATGATTTCTACAACAATGAGGACGCTGCTGGGCATCAAGTTAACCATTACTCTGGCGGCAGCGTCTATTTCTGACATTGAAGAAGGTAAGACTTCGTTATGATTTACTCACTTGTGGCTTATTAGTTCGGGAATTAAAACGGCACATCGGCAATATTGCAACCATATTGCAATAACCACGCAGGTACACCTGCCACCAAGGTATAAGGTAGATCGGGAATTAAAACTGTACATCACATCGGCAATATTGCAACCATATTGCAATAACCACGCAGGTACACCTGCCACCAAGGTATAAGGTAGATCGGGAATTAAAACTGTACAGCACATCGGCAATATTGCAACCATATTGCAATAACCACGCAGGTATAACTGCCACCAAGGTATAAGGTATGTCTTACAATCCTTACATGGCAGAGTTGATGTGGAATTGGTATTGCATAGTTTTTGCTTAGATTCAGTAGAACTTCATTACTTATTTGTTTAGATCAGAGTTAGTTAGGAGTAAGTGTGAGGAGTGGGAACACTAAGATAACTAGACTGTCACAGGTGGAAACTTAAAACTCGCATTGAGTAATACAACAGTATATCTACAGAACAGCACAATATAAACAATAGCTACAGATCGGCTACAACTGAAGGTAGATCACCATATTAGGGACCATAGGAACATACCAGTTATCAGAAATGTAGTCTATACTACCCATCAAAAGTTTAGATCACTAGTGTAATTGTAGCCACTTACTTCAGTCAACTGTTCTAAACTAAATATTGCAAAATATTCAATACTTTTTAAAGGTACCGTTTACACATGAACTGACGCATTGTAAAACAAATTCGTAACGTTGAAAAGATTATTGTCATGAGTGCAATAAATGATGAATCTCAGTGTAAACTGGCGAATTCTTAACAAAACGCAGCTGTTCATGTGCACGATATTTGCACATGCTTTTCAGCTTTTTGATCCTCGTGCAATTCATCTGTGGAGAAATTCATCTTCGATGTAACCATATATATGCATAACGTATAGTGAGTGCTTCCAGTGCTTCTAAACTTTTGATGGGTAGTATATCTTACAACTGCGATAGTGTGCGGGTTACCTGATTTTAAACCTTTCTGAGTCACGTGTTATGTGGGTGTCCTCTTGAACAAGTATGGGTTAGCACAGAACCTTGTGGAACTCTCTAGAAGGTATTTCGACCTATGGAACCACACTTCTCCAGATCCTAGCAATCCAGAAACCTCACCAATCGGATATAATTTACTTAAAACAAAATATATACTGCATTAATTTTTGTTCCGAATAAAGGCCACTGGCCCATTTACAGCATAGATTTACAACGACTTACACTGGCAGATGACTGTCTTTGAATTAACGCTTCTTGAAGCAAAATAGACGTATTCACACAGAGGTCTGGTAGCATTTTATGTTTTTGAAATCATGAGCGTTTTAAATTTGTACACATTTGAGTTGTTCCGGTTGACATCGGGAATATTGCATGACCTATGAAGTATGACCTTCACAGTGTTTGAGTGAATTTGCGATTGAGTTTAATTTCATGCCGCGTTTAGCAAATATTCCAGCAATATCACGGCTGGGGACACCACAGATTGTACCCATGTGAGGAATCTAACCACGGTCTTTGCCCTGATGGGCGAATGTTTTACCACCAGGCTACCACGCCACCCATTATGTATAGGGACAATAGGTTTGACTTTGTCTCAGGAAACCAACCACAGTCAAATGGCTTGAAATATAAGAAGGCATAATGGTTGCTTCAGACTGTTTCAACATTTCATGAATACCTTCAAACCTAGCTGCTTTAGATTATTAATGACAGCTTCTGTTTCGTGCATACAGACCCAGGAATGTAATGGCCTATTTCATGCACCTTGCCTTCATCACGACGGGAGCATTACTACCACCGTCATTAAACAGTTGTAACAGTTTTAAAGACATTCTTGAAGAAATGTAAAAACAAGTACTATTGTCAACATATGGTTGATTATGGTTTTGACCGCGAATATTTCGCAGTTCTTTCCAGAAACCTGGTTATTAGTCTGTTATTAGTCTGTTTAAGGTGATTGCTCTTTTCGGATCTGTATTTAAATTTTGATTATTTACATGCAGTTTTATAAATACTTCTGTTTGTTTGGTGCCCAACTTCGCACTTAGCAATATTCCAGCTATTTGTCGATGGTCTGTGAAATAGTAGAGTCCCGACAAGACAATACAGTGGTCAGTCCAACGAGAGTCTGCACATAAACACTTAACAAACTTTAAAGGAGTTTCTTAGAATACACATTTCTTCATTATCGTATAGGGCACATAAGTAGGTGACGGCACCTTGCGAGACCTTGGTACTCCGGGCGACAAACAACCTACACTTGATCCGGTTTAGCAAAGTCATATTTGGGGATTGCGCAATTTGAAACCAGAACTGGTCCTGGAATATACGCTTGTCACCGGAAATCTGGTACTGGAAATAAGCTGGGCCCCGTCTCGCATATCGTAAGCTGGCGCGCACAAAGAAGCTGGGAACCAGTTTACTACCGGGAGAAACGCCTCGAGACTTACAGGACCTATTATTTACAAATAGAAAACGTCACAATACCAAATTTAGAAACAGCCAATTTGGGAAGTTTGTCACACAAATAGTTAAAATTTAAGATAGCAGTGAAGATAAGGATCTGTCAAGAGCTGTTTTGGTTGGTTCAGCTTGGCCAGAAGAAATATCATTGTAAAGATCTCGAGGAGTGAGTGAGTGAGTTTAGTTTTACGCCGCACTCTGCAATATCCCAGCTATATGGCGGCGGTCTGTTAATAATCGAGTCTGGACCAGACAATCCAGTGATCAACAGGCACGATCTGCGCAGTTGGGAACCGAGGACATGTGTCTACCAAGTCAGCGAAACTGACCACCCGATCCCGTTAGTCGCCTCTTACGACAAGCATAGTCGCCTTTTATGGCAAGCATGGGTTGCTGAAGACCTATTCTATCCCGGATCTTCACGCGTAGATCTCGAGGATGATTAATGACACGGAGTGACATTTTGTAGCGCCTGAAGTCAAGACATTGAATCTGAGAACATAATGTGTTTGCTATGTCAACGATGATGGCTCTCCATTACCCGATACATCTCAAATCGCCAACAGACTTGGCGATACCTTGGCAAACCATTCCTCATCGTGAAGTTCCAGATGCACCAAAACCATCAGGAGAAGAAATCAGACAATATGAACGCTGACAAAGCATCAACACGAAACTGCCCTCGGGCAATCTGTTGACACTGCGACAGGAGCTGATGATATTAATCAATAGCTCCTGATACACCTGACTGATTCACGTTTGTGAATACTACTCAATATATTTGGTAAAATTTTGACGAACGGAAAATATCCTTCCTCATGGCGCAATGCCATAGTTATCCCTATACCAAAGCCTTCTCAAATTATATCACTAACCAGCTGTACTTCAGAGAGACTACCCTCCGTCACTTGTACAGATCATTGGTTCGCTCTTAATAGTCCAGTCATCCTGGTTAGATTTTGACCTAACCCACCACAAATTGCAACAGAAATGATTTCAACTGTTTTAAGACCCTGAAGCATTCCTTTATAACATATAAAAAGTCTAGGAAAATCTCAGTGGTGGAACAAGGTCAAATTCGACCCTCAAGGTCATAGGGGCCATCTTCACTTTCGAAATCTTATATATACATGCAAACTTTTTTGTGATCTACTTAATTGTGTCATGTTATATATCAAATTAAAGCTCAGAGTACAGGCTTTTCAGAAATATAGTTTAATAAGGATTAATGTCATCATATTGTTGTATTTTTTTAAAAATACCCGTGAAGGTCCCGGGTTAGAATTGGTCTTCAGTAACCCATGCTTGTCGTAAAAGGCGACTAACGGGATCGGGTGGTCAGGCTCGCTGACTTGGTTGCCACATGTCATCGGTTCCCAATTGCGCAGATCGATGCTCATGCTGTTGATCACTGGATTGTCTGGTCCAGACTCGATTATTTACAGACCGTCGCCATATAGCTGGAATATTGCTGAGTGCGGCGTAAAACTAAACTCACTCACTCATTTTTAAAAAATCATTCCGAAAAATATGAAAATCGTATCTGGACATCCACATGTATATGTATGCTACGATTATGCCAAAAATTTCATTTTTCAATTGTGTGACAATTTTTAACATGAAGAAATATTGTGATGAATATGTATTAACCAATAGTCATTCTAAATAATTATGAAATAGAATGAACGATCAATGTTTTATATCAACACATTTTCATCAAGTACAATGATGAAAAACAAGTCATTTTGTCGAATGAAACTTATGTAAAAGAGTTGTCTATTGGTATTTCATTATGAATTCATTATGAATTACCTGCATTCATTAGCTAATCTTGTTTTACAGAATGGCAATGTCCTTTTCCAAATTATTTTACAACAGTTCTCTGATTGCATCATTCATCACTGAGGTCAAACCTTTTTAGCACTCAGACATGCACAACCACGGCACACACTGCACAAGTGAGTGCATCTCAATCCATGTCTCTTACTTGTGCATCTTTGAGAACTGCAAATATTTGTTTTACAGTTGCATATGATAATTGTCAACAGTTCCTTTGGAGCTGGGGGAAGATCTGCAAGGTTAGGATCCTTTTGCCATCTCTTTTCCATCCTTAATCTGTCAAACTAAGCGCATGGTAATTTCCTTTCAACTCTTGAATCTGAAAGTAAGCCCGGCGACTGACACTCGACTGCTGTTGAGGTTGGTGGACGATTCTTAGGATAAACATGCATCTGGCTTGAGGCTATTTTGTCACAAAAACGTCTGTGAGTAAGTTCAGACTTTCACCTGTTTCTCCATACAGGAGACAAACCATGGCCTCCCTCCAGCTTGAATGATTTGTTTTGCTGTTCATATTCCATGGATTCTTGATGTCGCACCACAGCGTAAGACAGGATGTATGAACAACAATGCTTCATGCTTCTTCTTGGTTTCATTGATGTTCCAAAATGGAATTCTTTTCAAAGAACTTTTCTTGGGTGTTGACTGCAAGAAGATATCATGCGAGTCCAGATTTGTGTCACCAGCATATCCGTGTCGTCCCCTATGAGAACTGTTTATGACTGGCATGCCAGTGAAACTGCTGTTTGAAATATCACAACATCAGCATCACCAGTGGTTTGAACTGTGTCACATCCTTCAGCTTCTAGATAGGAACACATCATCATGATGAACCGTTGTTTGTTCTGAACATTGGCGTGGAATGACTCTTTCTTTGATTGTAAAATCATACTCATCAAATTTAACCAAATTTAAGTCCACCAGTCCGTCTCATGTGTTGTATACTTTGTCCATGAACTTGAGTATCCATTCAACACAACAGTATCTCTGCCATAGTGTCTTTTGACATATGTGCAGTACGTGGCCAAGGTAGAGTATGCAGCAAAGCCCCGCCATTGAGATACATACACAGCATCAGAAGCTGGACCACGGGAAACACCATCATCCAATTTTTTGATATGAATGAAGCCAGGGCAGGTTTGCTTGCTTCCTTCAGGAAAGAGGGAGAATCAAACAGTGCAGGTGGATAACTGCAAAGTTCAACTTCAGCAAATATTGGAGGTCGAGTGTTGACTGGCTATCGGCAATCAGAAACCTTTGAAACAATAAAACTGGATCAATGTACAAATTTCTTCATCTTATGGTGTCATGGCGTCCACAAAAGAGCTACCAAACCCAACATGCATCATCTGCATTCACAGTTTCACTTACGACAACTCCATTTGCAGTGTTTCTGAGGTCAGGACCTTGTTTGAAAGGGCCTCTGTCATGAAGGAAATGTAGAAGTTTCATGGCATCATTCTTGTCTCTCTCCTGTCTTGCATTAGATATGTCCATGTGTAGTTCAGAGTTTCTGTTTCCACTACTTGTAAGATCACTCATGGCATTGCTGACTTCCATGCATGATGACATTGACACAAGCTTCTGCGTTTCAGACATGCCTGCCCCCTTGTAAGTCCTCCATTTGTTTTCATGTTCCGCATGAGCACCTGTTCAATCAACAAGATCTGTTGGAAATCCTCCCCAATAACAATTGGAACGGCGGATAACATGATGACCTGAGTTGAAGAGTTCAAAGGTCTTGGGATGTGTGTCTTGCAGGGAGGTCATCATCTATGAAGTACACAATGCCATTTAGAATTTGCCCCAATGTAACATATTTTATATTTGGGATTACACTTTCTTTGTAAAGTACAGATTCTAGTACTTTTGTTGGGTTGAGTCCCATCCGGGATTCGAACCCTCACCCTCAGAGTCAGGCACCTAATCGCCAGCACACAAAGTCAGACGCCTAGACCCATCAGCCACCGCGGCTTCCAAAAAAGAAAGTGTAATCCAAAATGTAACATATGTCACATTTGGCCACTTTCTAAATGACATTGTGTATTTCATAGCTTTCGGCCGTGGGAGCCGTGCCAATTAACACTTATCAGACGGGTACACAAAGTCCGCAGTCTAGACTAGCAATTGTCCAACTTCCATTTTTGTGGAAGCGGCGGTGGCTGAGGGGTCTAGGCGTCTGACTTTGTGTGCTGGTGATTAGGTGCTTGACTCTGATGGTGTGGGTTCGATTCCCGGAGTGGCAAGGTCGGCTTCATCAGAAGGTTTACGGAAGCTAGGAAGGCTCACATTAAAAGTTCTTGATACCAACAGACCATTGGGAGCTGTGTCTACAAGAAAGTGAGCTCGAATAGCTCTGGCAACAACTTTCCTTGTTAGTATGTGACTAACTGTGCTACTGGCATATACCAGAAGTTCAAACAGAACTGATCCAGACATGATTTTTCCAATGCATCCAAAAAAGCCCATCTGTGTGTGAATTCCTCCAAGCCTTAGGACGACGTTCTTAAAAACACTTGATGAAGGCTCATTGGAAATTATCATTTGGTGTGACATTGTTTTTCATCCACTTTGTGACAGACTGGGGATGGAAAAGAGATGGCAAAAGGATCCTATCCTTGTACTTGATGAAAATGTGTTGATATAAAACATTGATCGTTCGTTCTATTTCATTACTATTTGGAATGACTATTGGTTGATTCATATTCATCACAATATTTCTTCATGTTAAAAATTGTCACACAATTGAAAAATGAATATTTTGACATAATCGTAGCATACATACACATGTGGATGTCCAGATATGATTTTCATATTTTTCGGAATGTTTTTTTTTTTAAAAAGAACAATATGATAAGACTAATCCTTATTTCTGAATATATCAATATATTTCTGAAAAGCCTGTAATCTGAGCTTTAATTTGATATATAACATGACACAATTAAGTAGATTACAAAAAAGTTTGCATTTATATCTAAGATTTCGAAAGTGAAGATGACCCCTATGACCTTGAGGGTCGAATTTGACCTTGTTCCACCATTGAGATTTTCCTAGACTTTTTATATGTTATAAAGGAATGCTTCAGGGTCTTAAAACAGTTGAAATCATTTCTGTTGCAATTTGTGGTGGGTATTCTCATAAGTTGACTGGACTATAACTAGTTTATGGCTCCATTGTCTGTGGTGGAGCCTGAAAAAGCAATTTAGAAAAAATTAGAGTCTATCAACCACCATGGCCTTAGTCTCTGTCCGGAAGCTTTTAGGACCACTGTGGTAGACAGTCCATAACGAACCTTCCTTGGAACAACGCCGCATTAAACTTTCGATGCAGTTTATCACTAAATTGCGTTCAAATCAGTCCAGTCGAGCATACAATTGTGTTTTCAGCCCTCTCTATGAAAACCTGTTCCCAATCTGCCAAGTCTGGTTTCACCACACCTTGGATTCTCATCGCAGCATCCTATAAACCTGTGGTAGTGGGACACGTTTTGTGGATGCTTTCAACATGCTATAGAAAGGGAGCAAAAACGCTGACTTAACAAAATTATATTCAATCCCCCCACCAAGGACTTGGAGCGTTTAGGAGACAGTTTAAATGCGGAGGCTTACGAACCTCGCCCTGAACAGCTCGGAATTACACTTTCACTGAAGTCTATCACTAAATTGCATTCAAACCAAATAAGTCTAATCCAGCATACAGCTGTGTTTTCAACTTTCTCTGTGAAAACTTGTTTCCTAATCTGTCAAGCCTTGTTCCACCACCTGCAAGGAGAATTCATCCAGGCATCTCTGCAGTTAAAACTGTTCTCAATATCATAGCACATACCCGACGTTTATCTTCCCCAACCTGGCAGATGGTGAAGCTAACCTTTAAAAAATACGAAACAAATCGTTTGATATTCCAACAGTTATGTTCCAAGTATAACACCCATAGATCCAGTTTTTACAGACGGACCCAAGGATGATGGCCATGCTGCAAGTGCTACAGTCATTGGATCCGAGACTATCTTGTCAAGAATCCCTGACAACAGTTACATTTTTACTGTTGAGGCCAAAGCTATCTTCACGGCTTTGACCTATATCAAACAGCAGAACAATTCCCAAAACTTCATCGTGTTTACAGATTCATTATCATACCTATCACGGTATCAACCTAGGGCATTGACTTAAACAACAACAGCATTAAAACAATCCATCTTCTTCTCATATTCACTGCCTTGCCTTAAGGTAATTCAAAATGCCACTTTACAACGATTTTTCTACTGGCAAATATGACATCGTCCTTAGCGGGTTACCTGGTCATGGAGACAATGCAGCCTAATATAGAGACCGATGCTGGTTACCTGGTCATGGAGACACTGCAGCCTAATATAGAGACCGATGCTGGTTACCTGGTCATGGAGACACTGCAGCCTAATATAGAGACCGATGCTGGTTACCTGGTCATGGAGACACTGCAGCCTAATATAGAGACCGATGCTGGTTACCTGGTCACGGAGACACTGCAGCCTAATATAGAGACCGATGCTGGTTACCTGGTCATGGAGATACTGCAGCCTAATATAGAGACCGATGCTGGTTACCTGGTCATGGAGACACTGGATGCTGTACAGAGACCGATGCTGGTTACCTGGTCATGGAGACACTGGATGCTATACAGAGACCGATACTGGTTACCTGGTCATGGAGACACTGGATGCTATACAGAGACCGATGCTGGTTACCTGGTCATGGAGACACTGGATGCTATACAGAGACCGATGCTGGTTACCTGGTCATGGAGACACTGGATGCTATACAGAGACCGATACTGGTTACCTGGTCATGGAGACACTGGATGCTATACAGAGACCGATGCTGGTTACCTGGTCATGGAGACACTGGATGCTATACAGAGACCGATGCTGGTTACCTGGTCATGGAGACACTGGATGCTATACAGAGACCGATGCTGGTTACCTGGTCATGGAGACACTGGATGCTATACAGAGACCGATGCTGGTTACCTGGTCATGGAGACACTGGATGCTATACAGAGACCGATGCTGGTTACCTGGTCATGGAGACACTGGATGCTATACAGAGACCGATACTGGTTACCTGGTCATGGAGACACTGGATGCTATACAGAGACCGATGCTGGTTACCTGGTCATGGAGACACTGGATGCTATACAGAGACTGATGCTGGTTGCCTGGTCATGGAGACACTTGATGCTGTACAGAGACCGATGCTGGTTACCTGGTCATGGAGACACTGCAGCCTAATATAGAGACCGATGCTGCAGCTAAACAGCTCTTGACAAATCATTTTATTACTCTCCCTTTGAGATATCACTGTTTAATAATTTTACAATGTTATTACACATCTCGTGATGACATACGTATGACGTCAGAATGCTAATACCTCTGTCGCAATAGTATTAGACCTTGCTTGACTCACGGAAAGCTGAGAGTCATCACACTCGTTGAATTCTTAGGAAAGAATTACTTTGCTCCATATTATTTTGCTAATGTTGGGTGAGTAATAAATAAGATACTAAACTATGTCCCTTGTAATACCATATCTATGAAACTCGTGAATGGTATGGATATCTTACGAGCTTTTGTTTCATAAATATGGTATTACACGGGACATCGTTTAGTAATCTCTATATCTTCACTGCTGATACTGTGTGGTGATTTCAAACCCACAGGAAGGAAAATATTGATCACGCGGATTATATGGAATATACATTGCTGTTATCGATCACGTGGATTATATGGAATATACCATGCTGTTTATCGATCACGAGGATTATATGGAATATACCATGCTGTTTATCGATCACGCGGATTATATGGAATATACCATGCTGTTATACATCACGTGGATTATATGGGATATACCATGCTGTTTATCTACCACGCGGATTATATGGAATATACCATGCTGTTTATCGATCACGCGGATTATATGGAATATACCATGCTGTTTATTGATCACGCGGATTATATGGAATATACCATGCTGTTGATCGATCACGCGGATTATATGGAATATACCATGCTGTTTATCTACCACGCGGATTATATGGAATATACCATGCTGTTTATCTACCACGCGGATTATATGGAATATACCATGCTGTTTATCGATCACGCGGATTATATGGAATATACCATGCTGTTTATCGATCACGCAGATTATATGGAATATACCATGCTGTTTATTGATCACGCGGATACCATGCTGTTTATCTATCACGCGGATTATATGGAATATACCATGCTGTTTATCGATCACGCGGATTATATGGAATATACCGTGCTGTTTATCGATCACGCAGATTATATGGAATATACCATGCTGTTTATTGATCGCGCGGATTACATGGAATATACCATGCTGTTGATCGATCACGCGGATTATATGGAATATACCATGCTGTTTATCCATCACGCGGATTATATGGAATATACCGTGCTGTTTATCGATCACGCGGATTATATGGAATATACCATGCTGTTTATCGATCACGCGGATTATATGGAATATACCATGCTGTTTATCGATCACGCGGATTATATGGAATATACCATGGATAAATACCGAGCAGGTGGGAAACAGTTTGAAATCGTAGCCGACATGTATGTAATGGTTTGTGTCATGAAAGTAGCTTTGGGATCTGTTATTATGGGGATAATATACATCGTTCATAGAAGTTGCATCTTGTCGTTCTTTATTTTCATGCCATAGATGTGCATTTGCCCACGCACGTGTCATTACACAAACGGACGACTTGAGTTTTTTCATCATGGCATCGGCCCACGCTATAAAGGACGCTATCGTGGCCTAGTTTCACGCATGAAATGGGGCGAGGGGGTTCCCTTCGTGACGTCACCGCGTCGACCACCTGTGAGGGAACATAATGAGGGAACATTTCCGCCCATTGGAATAAGCTTGAGGCAACTGCGCCAGCAGTTAGGTTTGCCCTACTACATACACTACTACTCCACTATCAAAAGTTATACTCGGGACCTCATGCAAAAAGTAGGAAGAAATAAACTTTTGGCATTGAAACCAACAATCGGTTTTACTTACTTGGGTCTTGAGTGAGTGAGAGTTAAATGTTTACATAGCATCGGCAATATTACATGATGAGGTCATTTTTCGAGGATATCGTATTGGTCACAGTCGGTTTAGCCTGACTCTCTGCTAAAGCAGATGGCGATGAACCTGCTAAGTCTATCTCTTGTGATGAGGCGTCCAACATCAACCACTATCTGCTTGACTGTGGGGACGTTTCAACAGCAACAGATTCATATTATGACGCAGTAAATCTGGAAGATATGTTTAACATCGTGAGCGGGCATCTCCATGTGAGCTAATTGATAGAGATTGGTCCCTATCATAAGTTGTAACTACATATGTGTGTGGCAATTTGGCTGTTTTTAAAGTTTTAACGTACCGTTGGTGTTGCAAATTGGCTGTTTTTTAAACTAGGTGTTTAATAAAAATAATAATATTGTAATGAAGCAATATGTATTTTAAGAAATCCTTTTAAACTTAATAAACATTTTGCACTTACAATTGACAAGTGTATATGTGCAGACTTGGTTTCGTCGCTGCATAGCTTAGGTAGTGCCGATGCCACATAAACTACTATTTCGTTATCACAATCACTATTATCAACGTTGCAGACAACAAACCACAGATGACTGGTGGGGACATTCACCACATCGCCTGTGTACAACGCTGGCGACTGGAGGCGACGTGTATCGCCGGTCCGTGGTTGGAATGTCCACCAGATCCAAATAGGAACAGAATTAGAGGTAAGGGCTGAGTTAGACTGTCCACACCATCTAAACAGGGTCGGAATAAGATGTAAGCATTGAGTTTGGTCGTCACTTGTATCCAAACCGTTACAGAATCAGAGGTTAGTGTTGAGTTTGGCCGTTCATATGATCCAACCAGGATCAGAATTAGACATAAAGTATCGTTTGATGCGTCTACTACAGTATCATACAGGGTCCAAAGTCACAAGCGTGGAAAATTAAATACTTATTAATAGTATTATCTTCTTGTGACCCTGTTATCTACTTTTAAGAAAATGAAAAGTCAAGCATATGGAGTCAGAAGTTTTGTTCTTTGTATTTTGTTTTGTATTTTAAATGGTATCTTCAAGTAGTGAATTCATATGAACCAGGAATATATAGATTTGAAAACAAAGTTAAACAATAAGTCCTCGTGAAACAATAAGTTTCACGACGACTTATTGTTTAACATTGTTTAAAATTATATTTCGCAATACTAAGTATAATAAGTATATAAAATAACACTCTTCATTGCTTTGATAACTTTTTAATATTCCAGTCTTTACTGGTTCTCCAAAATATTTTCTCAAAATTTAATTGATATTCTTTTTAGTTGTAAGTTTAATTATAGACACCCCAAAACATTTAAAAAATTGGTAATAAGTAAATATTAAAATGAGTAAAGAAAAATAAAATAAAATTTCTGAATTGTAAAATAAACCGATATTAAAGAAAACATAGTTTGAAGCAACAATGAAACAAAATCGACATGTTTACTTTAAAATAGTGTGAAAATAATCACATAAGCGAATTTACGAGAAAACAATAAAAGGAACAAATTAGATAATGAAAAATATAGAAAAAAGCTTATATAATGAGCTATATTAAAATATATTATGCTACCAAAATGGCGCCATTTGGTTTCCCTATTGTGCTGCATTGGTAGTTCCATAATTTGTTCTTGAAACTGTCATGCATGAATGCCAGTAGGATGGCAGCTGTGATGGTTTCTCTCTGTGACTCAGTTCCATGTTCTACTTTCAGCTGAAGCAAAGGGATACACGACTTTCCCAGTGGAAGGGGGCGAAATCCATCTGAAGAGATACAATGTTCTACGTACTTGGGACAAAGCCTTGGAGATGTGCAGGTCTGACGGCGCCACGCTCGTCAAGATAGACACTGCAGAGAAACAGAAAATCGTCCGAGGCTTGTTCAACGCCAAGGACTACCTAAACAGACGTATGTATCAGTGATAGCATTACAGTTTTCTATTGAAGGTCTTCTACCTTTTCTGTCTGTATGATACACTCAAACACCTTTTCCTGGCTAGTCCTCACGACATTAACATCCTCTCAACAGTCACATGCTACCTCCCAGTCACACCCTTTCCCGTCAGTCACACCCTACTAACTCCGGTTACCCTGTACTCGTTCAGACTCACTCTACACCGTCAGTCACACCCTCTTGGAAGTTACCCTGTACTCGCTCAGACACACTCTATACCGTCAGTCACACCCTAACTCCCTCCGTCACAACCTCTCGGCAGTTACCCTGTACTCGCTCAGACACACTCTACACCGTCAGTCACACCCTATTCCCTCCGTCACACCCTCTCAGCAGTTACCCTGTACTCGCTCAGTCACACCCTACACCGTCAGTCACACCCTCTCGGCAGTTACCCTGTACTCGCTCAGACACACGTTACACCGTCAGTCACACCCTCTTGGCAGTTACCCTGTACTCGCTCAGACACACTCTCTACACCGTCGTCAGTCACACCCTATTCCCTCCGTCACACCCTCTCGGTAGTTACCCTGTACTCGATCAGTCACACCCTACACCGTCAGTCACACCCTCTCGGCAGTTACCCTGTACTAGC
Source organism: Haliotis rubra (assembly GCF_003918875.1). Classification (NCBI taxonomy): domain Eukaryota; kingdom Metazoa; phylum Mollusca; class Gastropoda; order Lepetellida; family Haliotidae; genus Haliotis; species Haliotis rubra. The sequence goes on from NW_025765058.1 coordinate 195,517, forward strand.
TCAGTCACACACTACACCGTCAGTCACACCCTACTCCCTCTGTCACACCCTCTCGGCAGTTACCCTGTACTCGCTCAGTCACACCCTACACCGTCAGTCACACCCTCTCGGCAGTTACCCTGTACTTGCTCAGACACACCCTACACCGTCAGTCACACCCCTCGGTAGTTACCCTCTACTCGCTCAGTCACACTCTACACCGTCAGTCACACCCTATTCCCTCCGTCACACCCTCTCGGCAGTTACCTTATGCTAGCTCAGACACACACTACCCCGTCAGTCACACCTCTCGGCAGTTACCCTGTACTCGCTCAAACACACTCTACACCGTCAGTCACACCTCTCGGCAGTTACCCTGTACTCGCTCAGACACACTCTACACCGTCAGTCACACCTCTCGGCAGTTACCCTGTACTCGCTCAGACACACTCTACACCGTCAGTCACACCTCTCGGCAGTTACCCTGTACTCGCTCAGACACACTCTACACCGTCAGTCACACCTCTCGGCAGTTACCCTGTACTCGCTCAGACACTCTCTACACCGTCAGTATATAGCTGGAATATTGCTGAGTGCGGCGTAAAACTAAACTCACTTACTCACTCACTATCTCTCCTTGGCTTTCTGTTTGAAGATCACCTTTTCCGTCGATACTCTGCCAACACCTAGTTTGGAAGCATGACAATTGTTGCAGCGAGCTGAATAATGTCATCACTTCTTTCACAGAAAATGTTTTACGTCATTAGATTTCGGATTATTCTTTTTTGTCTCCATTTGGGAATTGACATGCAGCAAGTCACACACATCCATCAATACCTCCTGGTTCTGGTTCTGTTTCAGTCCATCCCTGGATTGGACTGCGAGACACGACAAGGTCCTACGTCTACAGATGGACTGATGGGTCAAACGCGACGTACACGAACTGGCGGACGGGGGAACCTAACTTTAAAACTTATAAAGGGGAACCTTCACTTTCACATATAAATGTGCACGAGGACTGTGTAGAAATTATCTTATCGTTGTTGGAGTTTGGATGGAACAATCGTGACTGTCATAAATTAAGGGGTTCTGTTTGTGAGATGTGATTTGGAATGTCCGCCAAAATGCTGTAGCTCCTGCTTCTGTAAACATCTGCCATCAGCACAACTCTCATGTAGTGTTGTGTCCAACCAGGAAGTGACATGTAAATTAGCCATAAAATCAGCACCTTTGGCCTTAAAGCAGCATACAAACGCTCGCTGAAGACTCACCTGATTTCCTCTTACTACAACTACCTATATTTCCCTCCCTGTACACATGTCTATAAATGTAACATGAGCGTTTTGAGCACGTGCCTTGTACATGGAAAATGCGCGTTACAAATACACATTTATTATTATTAGTATTTAACGTTGGTTCACAGGTTTGTATTGACCAAGATGAAACGTGTTCAACCAGGAAGTGATATTGTGATGGCCATCACGAATATTAAGATATTATTCATGCATTTTAATTGCAAAATTCTTAGTTATAAAAGCTTGTAAATGATTAGGCATCATGTTGCGTATTTCCCATCTGTATTTTTTATGGTTAATGGCAGTGAAGAAATTATTATTATAATTATCGTGTAACTAGTTTTGCGGCTATATACGAGTATTATTGGCAACCTCGTTTTCACGTAATTCAGTGTTTTGAAATCTGTTTAGGTAAGAAATCTAGCAAAAGATCGTAGCATGTTGTTTTGAGCATTATAATATATTGTCATTCGTAAAACATCGTAAGCTAGTGCCATCACATTAAGCTCTTTGTTTAAAACACAGTTGTACTTTGTAAGAGTCAATTTCAACAACGTCGCCTGTCAAAACGATCTTGTTTACCTTTTCAAGAGTTTTTGAATTGACCGTAACGTTTAGACATTTCCTCGCTCTAAGCGTCCAGTTACGAAACCTAACTATCAGATATGGATTAATCTTACATTGTCCTTCGACAAACTGATCATAATCCCTTGACACTCGCTAATTATCCATTCTTTGGTGAATATGTGATCAAGGCCGAGCTACATGTTTTGGTGACGCCTGCCATTTTAACTTTGTGACAGCCAGTCTATTTCGCAACGGGGTTACCGCTACTTTTGACTCAGATTAGTGTTTTGCATTGTAAAGTTTATGTAATCTTGTGAATTACGTACAGAGGAACCCAGAATTGTACTTGATGATGTATCAGGTCATGTTTCAAAGCCGATGTTAATTCTGACAACGGGAACTATGTGATTCTCACTGTTGTATTCATACGCGATGTTCAGTATCATTAATTGTGAACGTGTATTTCATAAATATGACTTCCAGTGCCACTGTCAAATTGTATAAGGGGCTGAGTCAGTGTTTTTAAACATCTTATGTGTCACATAAACTCCAATTGCCTCCTGACATCTGTAATCTTCCTCTTTGAATTGTCCATCATAATTCCCAGCCGATGTTGCTTGTTGATATTACGTCCCCTCAGCAGGCAGTAAGGACGTAGCAAGACGTAGAGAGATGAAATTCAGATCTTATGATATTGGAAGGCATTTAATGAATCAATTACACATAAATAATTGGTTGGTAAAAATAGTCATTTTCCTACCTGATTACCTCCTGAGATAATTCGCCTTCCTCTTTATTTCAGTGGTTTCATGTTGTGAAAGTAGATCCCTCAAAAGAATAAGGACTGGACGTAATATCTCGTAATTTGATTGGTCTAGAACTGACATGTGACCATTTTCTCACACCTATAAATACGGTGAGATCCATGTTGGGTCACTCTGACTTTGGCAGTCTACAGGTCAGTTTCAAACCAAGGGCAGATAATTCAGCCCAAAAGTCCCCCTTGTCCTTACATAGTTATAATAGCTGATGCTATAGATAGACTGCACTTTTCGAACACGGATACAAGTTATTATCTTAGTAACTATCAAGTTATTCAGATTACCCAGATAATTTAGCCATCATTATATCTATATAACAGTAAAGTCAAATGCCATTCTTATATTGCCCTAACACTGGTCCATGCACATAAGCCTTAAGCTTGAGAGGGATCTACTTACTAAAAAGAGCATTGTGCTGAAGTACATTTATACCCATGAATACAATGCTATTTATTCATTGAAAAGAAGCGTTCGACTCTTCCTGAAAACAAGACAAGGTTTATTAGAAGTTTGAGTCCCGGCCGCCACAATATGTAATGTACGTCCTTGGGAAGGCCTGATCTCAGTGAGGTGTCCGAATTCACCTTTAGAACTGCAAACTCCAGTACAAACACTAAGCCATGTTTACACGCTGTTTATTAAATGATTCTAGAAGCAACATACACAAAAGTACGCAATGAAACAGAAATAAAATATCAATACAACATACTATAAAAATGTATTTCAACCCTCGTGAGAAACAGTTCTGATTCGATGTAACCATTTCAGGGTAGTATTATCGTCATCAATGATGTAGCTGAGTATAACTATGTGTGAGTGAGTTACAGTTAAAGCCATATCAGCAGTATTTCAGCCATACCGTGACTAAAACAAGTTATAGATAAAGTTAAGTCATATACAAATCTGTCGGCGAAGGACTATAGATCGCCATCAACTGACGGCAGATCACCATACCAGGGGCCATGAGAGTCAAATGAGTCTTTGTCAATAAGTAAAGAATTCACTTCACCATAGTAACAATGTGAGGCTAGGATGAGGACCAGCAATAGACGACTGAACAGCATAAGTTTAATTGAGTCACTGAATGCGATGTGTACAAGGTGACACGATTCGCGAGAAGCACATGCGAGGCAGGCACATCCGGGTAGGGGGCCGGTCCGGCTCGCCTGGCTCATTATACATGTAAACTGTGTGCAAGTCTCTTATCATTACAACCATGATAGGTAGGGGGCCGGTCCGGCTCGCCTGGCTCAGTGTACATGTAGACTGTGTGCAAGTCTCTTATCATTACAACCATGATAGGTACCGGGGGCCTGGGTCCGGCATTACAACCATGATAGGCCTGCTCAGCTCTGTGTAGTCTCTTATCATTTCAACCATGATAGGTAGGGGGCCGGTGTGTGGCTCAGTATGTACATGTAGAGTCTCTTATCATTACAACCATGATAGGTAGGGGCCGGTCCGGCTGCCTGGCTCAGTATACATGTAGACTGTGTGCAAGTCTCTTATCATTACAACCATGATAGGTAGGGGGCCGGTCCGGCTCGCCTGGCTCAGTATACATGTAGACTGTGTGCAAGTCTCTTATCATTACAACCATGATAGGTAGGGGGCCGGTCCGGCTCGCCTGGCTCAGTGTACATGTAGACTGTGTGCAAGTCTCTTATCATTACAACCATGATAGGTAGGGGGCCGGTCCGGCTCGCCTGGCTCAGTGTACATGTAGACTGCAAGTCTCTTATCATTACAACCATGATAGGTAGGGGGCCGGTCCATGTAGACATGTAGACTGTGTGCAAGTCTCTTATCATTTCAACCATGATAGGTTGGGGGCCGGCCCGGCTCGCCTGGCTCAGTGTACATGTAGACTGTGTGCAAGTCTCTTATCATTTCAACCATGATAGGTAGGGGGCAGGTCCGGCTCACCTGGCTCAGTGTACATGTAGACTGTGTGCAAGTCTCTTATCATTACAACCATGATAGGTAGGGGGGCCGGTCCGGCTCACTGGCTCAGTGTACATGTAGACTGTGTGCAAGTCTCTTATCATTACAACCATGATAGGTAGGGGGTCCGGTCCGGCTCACTTGGCTCAGTGTACATGTAGACTGTGTGCAAGTCTCTGATCATTACAACCAAACGTTGCCTTTCGGTTTTGAGAAACAGGTAACTTCCCAATGTTTAAGGGTGGTTCCTAGTGGATGTTGACAATACATATCAAATAAGAGTTTTATAAGTGTTTCTCATCCACTACAGAATTTGATGAAGTGTGATTGTGGTGGTGATGGTGATGGTGATGGTGATTTTGATGTACGAGATTGCTGACCCCCTACCTCCCCAGAACAAAATGGTTGCCCGTCTAACTACATCAGTTCCATTATGCTGTATGAGGACATTCTAAATGAACCACAGTGGTTTCATGGTTCTTATGTTATGTGATGATGCAGCCAGGAAATCATAACGACTTGAAGAGGTGTGATCACATGCCAGACACAGCAGTTGTACAGTCTATTACATCCTGTATAGAGGTACAGCCAGGAAATCATAACGACTTGAAGAGGTGTGATCACATGCCAGACACAGCAGTTGTACAGTCTATTACATCCTGTATAGAGATACAGCCAGGAAATCATAACGACTTGAAGAGGTGTGATCACATGCCAGACACATCAGTTGTACAGTCTATTACATCCTGTATAGAGGTACAGCCAGGAAATCATAACGACTTGAAGAGGTGTGATCACATGCCAGACACATCAGTTGTACAGTCTATTACATCCTGTATAGGGATACAGCCAGGAAATCATAACGGCTTGAAGAGGTGTGATCACATGCCAGACACAGCAGTTGTACAGTCTATTACATCCTGCATAGAGGTACAGCTCACTGGGCGGCAGAGTCAGATGGTGCTGTGGGTTTTTTCAATACTGTTTTCACTGAGTTTGGCCAGTAACAACATGTTCATCAAACGTAAAAACGTCAATTGTAAACCACTGGAAGAGGTGTGATCACACGCCAGACACAGCAGTTGTACAGTCTATTACATCCTGCATAGAGGTACAGCTCACTGGACGGCAGAGTCAGATGGTGCTGTGGTGGTTGGAGAGGAGTGATCACATGCCAGACACATCAGTTGTACAGTCTATTACATCCTGCATAGAGATACAGCCAGGAAATCATAACGACTTGAAGAGGTGTGATCACATGCCAGACACAGCAGTTGTACAGTCTATTACATCCTGCATAGAGGTACAGCTCACTGGACGGCAGAGTCAGATGGCGCTGTGGTGGTTTTCTAATACGTTTTTCACTGAGTATGGAAACAACATTCAGAAAGCAGCAAGTACTTAGAAATAACAGTAAATAGACTTCTCCTTGTGGACATTGTATACACACATATCTCCTGCATAGAAAGCCATACTAATCCTGCATACCTTCCATCAATGACTCTTATTCTTCAGCAACTAATAGCCAGTAACAACATGTTCATCAAACATAAAAACGTCAATTGTAAACCACTAGAACAGGAGTGATCACATGCTAGACGCGGTACTTGTACAGTGAAATACAAACCTGCATACACATATTGCTCAATGGACGGCACAGATGGTGTTTGTTGTGGTTTTCAGATGCGTTTTACACTGGGTATGGAAACACAATTCAGAAAGCACCAAATACCTATCAGGAATAAAGCAATACTTGACGTGATCGTGATGATATACATACACAACATCTGCATAAACAGCAAAACTAATCCTAAATATCTTTCATCAATGACTCTGCCTCTTCAACAACACAAAGACAGTAACAACATGTTAGTCAGTTTTCTCTAGAAAGTGAGTTATATTTGATGGTGATTCCGAAATAAACCTTAATCTTTGTTATTGCTGTCTTCCGAAAGCATATATACTCACAGGCAAAAGTTAGTGTGATCAACACATTTGTTTATAGAACTGAGGAACTTTTGATAACGCACCTTAATATTCCGTATAATACACTTAATCCATAACCCAAAAAGGGCCTTGTCGGTAGTGTTTTTTTCGCATGCGTTTTTCGTGTTTTCAAGAAAAAAAGGCATAAAACATGTGCCCTTTAAATAGTGTGGCTCTAAACCTCGAATCATTGTCGCTATTTAAACGTCGCCGGGTCCGAGAAACACAAATTTGGAAGAATCTGCATGGATTTCTCTGTGCCACGGGTAACTGAAAATGAAAGATGGCGAGCCATTGGAATGCTTGAAACTGGGACACCCAAGCGCAACAGTGCACAGCAGTTTAACGGCCAAGCAATGAACACCATATTCCACTTGTGGAGACGTTGTCAACAAAACGCCGTCGTTGCAAACCGTCCCCGACGTGGTCGTCCATCTGTTACCAAGCCACGCAACGGTCGTTGTATTCGAACCATCCATCTGCCTCAAAGATTCCAACCAGCCACACTGACAACACGAACAGTTCCTGGTATCAACATGATATCGCCAAGGACCATTCGCCTGTGTCTGGCTGCACACGGGATAAATGCTAGTCGTCCTACCAGGCGACAAATTTCGACATTACGTCACCAACGTCTACGCCTGCAGTGGTGCAAACAGCATTTTCGGTGGAGAACACGTGAGTAGAGACGTGTTCTGTTCACTGGCGAGTCAAGATTCCCCTTGCACCGCACTGATGCTAAATCTCCAGATCTGTTCCCTATCGAACACGTCTGGGAAGAAATGGAGAGGAGATTGAGACGTTGGCCAAATCTTCCAGTCACGGTTCAGGAACTCTGCCAGGTGCTTCCTCAGATATGGAATGCCATTCCACGAGATTATTTTTTGACGTTTGGTTGGCTCTGTGAGGGAATGTGTCAGGCATGCATCAATGCTGACGGTGAACATACACTTTATTGACTGTGTGAATTTCATTTTGACCGTTCCCTCACTGTGACTACACTAGCATGTGTGCGCCAGAAAAGTTTAAAATGAGCCATTTGCAATCCTATTTGGGAATGACTTTCTTGCCATATTAAAAAAAACCCGTCTTGTCATAGAAATTATCAGTTGTTAATTCACAGATCTAACACCAAGTCAATCACAATAACTTTTGCCTTTGAGTATATATAAGGGAACGCATTTGAGAGAATTGAGGGAAAATGTCAACATGATATATCGAGATCTACTATTAAACAAAACAAATGTCAATACGATATATCGAGATCTACTATTAAACAAAACAAATGTCATTATTAAACAAAACAAATGTCAATATGATATATCGAGATCTACTATTAAACAAAACAAATGTCAATATGATATATCGAGATCTACTATTAAACAAAACAAATGTCAATATGATATATCGAGATCTACTATTACACAAAAGAAAAATGTACAAAATTTCATGACATTCGCGGCAAAAGAGTCTAAACAGTAACAGTGAACGAGTCTAAACAGTAACAGTGAAAGTGTCTAAACAGTAACAGTGAAAGTGTCTAAACAGTAACAGTGAAAGTGTCTAAACAGTAACAGTGAAAGTGTCTAAACAGTAACAATGAATGTGTCTAAACAGTAACAGTGAAAGTGTCCAAACAGTAACAATGAATGTGTCTAAACAGTAACAGTGAAAGTGTCTAAACAGTAACAGTGAAAGAGTCTAAACAGTAACAGTGAAAGTGTCTAAACAGTAACAGTGAAAGTGTCTAAACAGTAACAGTGAAAGTGTCTACACAGTAACAGTGAAAGAGTCTAAACAGTAGCAGTGAAAGTGTCTAAACAGTAACAGTAAAAGTGTCTAAACAGTAACAATGAAAGAGTCTAAACAGTAACAGTGAAAGTGTCTAAACAGTAACAGGGAAAGTGTCTACACAGTAACAGGGAAAGTGTCTACACAGTAACAGTGAAAGTGTCTAAACAGTAACAGTGAAAGTGTCTAAACAGTAACAGTGAAAGTGTCTAAACAGGCACCTTCAGTTTCCTGTCACAGCTACCATGTCTCTTGGCACAAAGATGTAATCAGTTGCAGTAATTATGTGACAATGGATACCATAGGAACTCTTACACAAATATCATCCCTCAAATTATTTGAGACAAAGTACATTGGTGTATTAAAAATTAAGTGTTAGACAATAACACACACATATTGTCTGATAAATACGTAATGTGGATGTTTAACAAAATGTATAATTCTCACAACGAAAAGCTATTGAAGCGTAACGCAACATACTATACTTCTTTATCAGGAAATTTACATCATTGATATTTCAAGTTTGTTATATTCTCCATGCCTCAAGTCTTTGCCTTAAAGCTCTTGTATAATTACCCTGTAAAATTATATAACACTGTATATGGACTGTTATATCTTCCAGGCCTTGGTGTACTTGTATAGTACCCCGTAAAATTATGCATCACTGTACATGGACTGTTATATCCTGTTGACTTCTATCCTTTGATACACTTGTATAAGTACCTTGTAAAATCTATTGTATCGTCGCATATAGACGGTTCTATCTTCCATACATTGAACCTGAATGAGTACCTTGTTTATTTCTGCATCACTGTATATGGACTGTTATATCTTCCACGCCTGAAATCTCCACTAAAGAGCACCTGTATAAGTACTTTGTAAAATTACATAACACTGTATATGGACTGTTATATCTTCCATGTCTTGATGTACTTATATAGTACCCTGTAAAATTATGAATCACCGTACATAGACTGTTATATTTTCCATGATTTGATACACAAGTGCTTTGTTAAAACAGATGCATCTCCGTATAAGGACTGTTATACTTTCCATGCATCGATGTACTTGTATAAAGACCTTGTCAAGTTTTTGTATCACCTGTTATTGAATTGGTATGTCCTCCATGTCCTTAATCTCCGTCTTGCTGTAATTGTATAATGACTTTATAATTTATCACTGTATACATATGGACCATGTTGTACACAGGGCGTATGGCCCACAACACTGTACCGAAGTATACATACAAGGAATGTATAAACAGCACCCTAAACCAAATCATTTTAATACTACTACAACAGCTCTCTTCTTTCCATTATGATACAACGTTCATTGTAATACTACTACAACGGTTCTCTTCTTTCCATTATGATACAACGTTCATTGTAATACTACTACAACAGATATCTTCTTTCCATTATGATACAACGTTCAATGTAATACTACTACAACAGCACTCTTCTGTCCATTATGGTACAACGTTCATTGTAATACTACTACAACAGCTCTCTTATTTCCATTATGATACAACGTTCAATGTAATACTACTACAACAGCTCTCTTCTGTCCATTGTGATACAACGTTCAATGTAATACTACTACAACAGCTCTCTTCTGTCCATTATGATACAAGGTTCAATGTAATACTACTACAACAGCTCTCTTATTTCCATTATGATACAACGTTCATTGTAATACTACTACAACAGCTCTCTTCTGTCCATTATGATACAACGTTCATTGTAATACTACTACAACAGCTCTCTTCTTGTCCATTATGATACAACGTTCAATGTAATACTACTACAACAGCTCTCTTCTGTCCCTTATGATACAACGTTCAATGTAATACTACTACAACAGCTCTCTTCTGTCCATTGTGATACAACGTTCATTGTAATACTACTACAACAGCTATCTTCTTTCCATTATGATACAACGTTCAATGTAATACTACTACAACAGCTCTCTTCTGTCCATTATGATACAACGTTCAATGTAATTCTACTACAACAGCTGTCTTCTGTCAATTATGATACAACGTTCAATGTAATACTACTACAACAGTTCTCTTCTGTCCATTATGATACAACGTTCAATGTAATACTACTACAACAGCTCTCTTCTGTCCATTGTGATACAACGTTCAATGTAATACTACTACAACAGTTCTCTTCTGTCCATTCTGATACAACGTTCAATGTAATACTACTACAACAGCTCTCTTCTGTCCATTATGATACAACGTTCAATGTAATTCTGCTACAACAGCTGTCTTCTGTCGATTATGATACAACGTTCAATGTAATACTATTACAACAGTTCTCTTCTGTCCATTATGATACAACGTTCAATGTAATACTACTACAACAGCTCTCTTCTGTCCATTGTGATACAACGTTCAATGTAATACTACTACAACAGCTCTCTTCTGTCCATTATGATACAACGTTCAATGTAATACTACTACAACAGCTCTCTTCTGTCCATTATGATACAACGTTCAATGTAATACTACTACAACAGCTCTCTTCTGTCCCTTATGATACAACGTTCATTATAATACTACTACAACAGCTCTCTTCTCTCCATTATGATACAACGTTCATTGTAATACTACTACAACAGCTCTCTTCTTGTCCCTTATGATACAACGTTCATTGTAATACTACTACAACAGCTCTCTTCTGTCCATTATGATACAACGTTCAATGTAATACTACTACAACAGCTCTCTTCTGTCCATTATGATACAACGTTCATTGTAATACTACTACAACAGCTCTCTTCTTTCCATTATGATACAACGTTCAATGTAATACTACTACAACAGCTCTCTTCTGTCCATTATGATACAACGTTCAATGTAATACTACTACAACAGCTCTCTTCTGTCCATTATGATACAACGTTCTTAATTTCTCTTCTGTCCATTATGATACAACGTTCAATGTAATACTACTACAACAGCTCTCTTCTGTCCATTATGATACAACGTTCAATGTAATACTACTACAACAGCTCTCTTCTGTCCATTATGATACAACGTTCAATGTAATACTACTACAACAGCTCTCTTCTGTCCATTATGATACAACGTTCAATGTAATACTACTACAACAGCTCTCTTCTTTCCATTATGATACAACGTTCAATGTAATACTACTACAACAGCTCTCTTCTGTCCATTATGATACAACGTTCAATGTAATACTACTACAACAGCTCTCTTCTGTCCATTATGATACAACGTTCAATGTAATACTACTACAACAGCTCTCTTCTTTCCATTATGATACAACGTTCAATGTAATACTACTACAACAGCTCTCTTCTGTCCATTATGATACAACGTTCAATGTAATTCTACTACAACAGCTATCTTCTTTCCATTATGATACAACGTTCAATGTAATACTACTACAACAGCTCTCTTCTGTCCATTATGATACAACGTTCAATGTAATACAACTACAACAGCTCTCTTCTGTCCATTATGATACAACGTTCATTGTAATACAACTACAACAGCTCTCTTCTGTCCATTATGATACAACGTTCAATGCAAACTATATTACCTACATTCAGTGAATAGTTTATGCACGCACATCATGCATGTTCCTCATTATGTCAAAAGACTCATTGCTGCCTCTTCAGGCTATTTTCATGATATCTTCTCTGGAATTTGATGAGTCAGAATCAGATCTGGACTTTTTCAACTATAGTACTTGCCCCCTTCATCAATGATTTCTTTAACTGTAGACCTTCAAGCTACGTAATTGCCTCCACTAGCACGGACGTCTTTAACTGAAGTCCTTCAAGCTTAGTAATCGTCCTCTTTACCAAAGATTTCTGTAACTGTAGACGTTCAAGCTAAGTACCTGACCCCATAGCGGGGAATTTATCTTTACCTGTTTCGTATCTGACTCCCTGTTTGGCTTGTACATGTTCAGATGGTCCACGTCAGCCATAGCGGGGCATTTATCTTTATTTGTTCCATCTCTGACTCCCTGTTTGGCTTGTATATGTTCAGATGGTCCACGTCAGCCATAGCGGGGAATGTATCTTTACCTGTTTCATCTCCAACTCCCTGTTTGGCTTGTATATGTTCAGATGGTCCACGTCAGCCATAGAATGTATCTTTACTTTGTTTCATCTCTGGGAATGTTATCTTTACCTATCTTTACCTGTTTCATCTCCAACTCCCTGTTTGGCTTGTATATGTTCAGATGGTCCACGTCAGCCATAGCGGGGAATTTATCTTTATTTGTTTCATCTCTGACTCCCTGTTTGGCATGTTTATGTTCAGATAGTCCACGTCAGCCATCACAGTTGACTTCATCTTTTTATTCCATATTGATATCTTGAGTTTGCTCCTTTTCCTGTCTCCAGTAACTGCCAGGTCTCGGAGTTACTTTCTGTTTCTGTAAATATTCAGCTGGTGCACGTAAGACTTGATTTCAACAGTTTTTTCCATAGTTCCGTGGGTCAGTTTCATTTGTCAGCTCCCGAAGTTAAGCTCTGTCTGGTTCGTACATATTCAGATGGTACACATCAGCCCTCACTATTGACCTCATTATGTCATTCAATGGCTTGACATTCCTCTCTGACTCTCCACCTGATGTAAGTGTTTCTATGATTTGTCTGCAGTTCACTTTAAAGGCAATATTTAAGGCGTCATCACCTGTGGTGTCAACCAGTGTCAGATCAGCGCCTCTACTTCTCAGGTAGTCAAACACTGCTACTTGTCCATATAACGCTGATGTCATGATGCATGTTAAACCACCTTTGTCTTGAGTGTCTATATTGAACTTGTCTGATATATGCTTCACACTGTCAAGGTGGCCATACCTACAAGCAAGATGTAGAAGAGTGAGTCCATCCTTGTCCACTAGAGTGTGGTCAGCATGCCGGGACATCAGGAACTTCACCACACTCATATGGCCTCCAACAACAGCTCTCATCAGAGGCGTGCAACCATTCTTACCTCTTGTATTGATGCCAAAGCTGTCAATCACTTTCCTAACAATGGCTTTGTTCCCACCTTGACAAGCTGCGTGAAGAACATTATCATTCTGTGGAGTCGTCAAAGATGGAATACCCCCATTTGCTGCAATCAGATCATAAGCATCCTTCTTTCCACTGAGAGCTGCCATCATTATTGGCGTCCATCCATCTTCTCCCGGACTGTTGATGTCAAACAGAGGCAGGAGATACTTTATGATGGACGTGTTTCCTCCCTGACAAGCAAGATGCAGTAAATTGTTCCTGGAGAGATCCAGCAGCTTCATCTCAACGTTTTGTGACACAAGGAGGCTGAACACATTCTTCTGTCCAGCCCAAGCTGCATGCATAACTGGTGTGGAGCCATTTCGTCCTTTAGCATTTATGTCCATCATCTTCAGAAGATTCCTTACAATAGCTGTGTCTCCGCCAAGACATGCAAAATGTAGAACGTTATCATTGTAGTTGTCGGTCAGATTCAGCTCAGCCTCCTTAGACACAAGCAGATGAAAAACATTAGCTTTGCCTGCCAAGGCTGCTTCCATTACTGCTGTTCTGTTGTTGAATCCCTGGTGATTGATATCACTCCGCTGTAGGAGGTGTTCTACAATTGAAGTGTTTCCACCACGACAAGCTAAATGAAATAGTGGCGCGTTGTAATCATCCTTCAGTGACATGTCAGTTCCCGTGGAGACACGGTCAAACACGCTCTTCACTCCATTTAGGGCTGTGTACATCACATCTGTCCTGCCATCTTGTCCACGAGCATTGATGTCAAACAGTGGAAGCAGATGCTTTATGATGGACCAGTTTCCTCCCTGACAGGCGAGATGCAGCATGTTGTTACCATGGTCGTCAGTTAGAGTGAGATCTGCTTGCTGTGACACAAGCACGTTGAACAGGTGTCTGTTTCCTAAAGAGGATGCTATCATCGCTGGTGTCATACCCTTCTTTCCCCTGGTATTGACGTCAAACATTTGGAGAACAAGCTGAACGATCGTGGACTCGCTTCCCTTACATGCTGAGTGAAGGACACTGTCTCTGTAGTCATCGATCACTTTCACATCGGCGTTCTTTGAGATCAGAAAATCGAAAACATTTTTGTTTCTGGAAAAAGCTGCCTCCATGATTGCTGTTCTCCCACTGTCTTCCAAAGTGTTGATGTCTACATTTGGAAGTAGTTGTTCCACTATTGATCTATTTCCACCCAGACAAGCTAAATGAAACACGGAATTGTTGTGGTCATCCTTCAGCGATGTATCAGCTCCCCCTGAGACAAGCAGATCAAACAAACACTTCACTCCGTTGACAGCTGCGTAAATCACAGGCGTCCTGCCATCCTGTCCACGGCTGTTGATGTCAAACAGTGGTAGCAGATGCTCTGTGATCGACATGCTTCCTCCCTGACAAGCGAGGTGAAGCATGTTGTTACCGTGGTCGTCTTTCAGAGTGAGATCCACTTCTTTTGAAACAAGCAAGTTGAAAACATCTGACTTTCCAAATCGAGCTGCTACCATAACTGGTGACCAGCCATTCGTTCCCCTCGCATTGAGATCAGCTGTTGTCAGCAGATGTTGAAGAATGTCTACATTCCCTCCCTCACATGCAAAATGTAAGACGGTGTTATTGAAGTCGTCAGTCTGTATAAGATGATTTTTTTGTGACCCAAGAAAATCGAAAACACGAATGTGCCCTGACTCAGCAGCTTCCATAAGTGCAGTCCTGCCGAGGTAATCCGAACTGTTGACTTCAGATTTTGGCAGTAGGCATTCCACAATGGATAGGTTCCTACCTACACATGCTGACTGGAATACAGAGTTGCTGTAGTCATCCTTCAAAGACAAGTCAGCCCCCGAAGACACAAGCAGGTCAAACACGTCCTTCACTCCACTGGCAGCTGCATACATAACTGGCGTCCATCCTTTATTCCCACGACTGTTGATGTCATACATTGTCAGTACATGTTTCACAATGGAGACATGTCCACCATGACATGCCAGGTGAAGGATATTGTTGTTGTTGTCGTCTTTCGGGTGAAGATCAGCCTTTGCTTTATCCAGCTGGTCAAATGCATGTTTTGCTCCATTGACTGCTGCCTTCATTAGAGGTGTCCAACCCTGATTTCCTTGAGTATCAGCGTCAATCTTTGTTAGTAGGATGCCGGGTATGTCATCAAAGAGGCAGGCTAAATGAAGGAGACTGTTGTTATCATCGTCAGTCAATGCCGTGTCTGCATTTTGTGACACGAGGAGGTTAAACACATCCATCCTCCCTGACAATAGAGCACACATCACAGGCGTCATGCCGTTTTTCCCTTGACAATCTTTGTCTGTTGATGGTAACAACGAATTAACAATGGTTTTATTGGCATACATACATGCCAGATGAAGAACAGTGTTGTTGTTGCTATCCCGTAAGGTTAAATCACTTCTGCCTTGTTTGACTAGATAATCAAAGATATCATTCTTGCCCGCGACAGTTGCATGCATAATCGGTGTCCAGCCATTCACTCCTCGACTGTTGATACGACAAGTGTTACTTTTCTTCAGCGTTCTTTCAACATATTGGACAAGTGAAATATTTCCATACTGACAAGCCAAATGTAACAGGTTATTGTTCATGGCATCACACAGTGTGATATCAGCTTTATGATCCACTAGAAGTTTCAAACTGTCCATCTGTCCACCGGTAACTGCAAACATAACTGGCGTCCAACCATTCCCTGCACGTCTGTTGATGTCACAATGGGGGAGGAGTCGTTTTATGATGTCATTATTCCCCATGAAACAGGCATAATGGAGAATACAGTGCTTTGTATCATGAGACTTGATCCAATCATCTGGAAACAATTGATTCACTTTGTCTGCAACTTCTTTCCTTTTCCAGATGGGATGCATGATGTAGTTACTGAAAGTGCCATCAGCAATAGCTTCAGCCAGTCTGGCAGTAATTACGTCACTGTGAGTACCTGGGAAATAAATGACAGTCTGTTCTGCTGGAGCAGGGTCATGCTGCTGATCACGTACATGGTCACAGATGAACTTTAAACTACAGTTATGGAGGAACAGCTCTGGTTTAGTATTCAATATGGCAGACATACACATGTCTTGTATTAGAGGATGGGAACATGAGACAAGGGCCAAGACATCCTTCATGTGTGTGTCTTGTATTTTGTTGTAAGATTCAGTGTGGCGTTTTCTTGTATTCTGTTCACCTCCACATAGTGACTTCAACAGGAATATTACTGACTGATCGTCCTGGTGATTTATGTTCGTATGCAGTTCATGTTTTAGATGGAATTTAGGCATTTCAAAAAACGATTCTTTGTGTTTTTTAAAGGGAGCATATCTTGAGAAAAGCTTGCATGCCAGAGGAAAACCAACCCTTTCCTCGTATGCAATAATTATGTCTACGTCGACCTCAGTTTTACAGTCGTAATGATTTTTATGTTTCAGCCAAATGGCCTTCTTCTCTTCACCTGTCATCAATTTGTTCAAGTCTACTACTGAAGAATTTTGGAACAATATAGGTTCTTTGAGTTTTGGCATTGCATGTTCAAGGTTGTTGGAATCTGTAGTGAATATGATATATACGTTCGGACGATCTTTTCTTCTTTGTTCGGTCCCTGGTGTCTGCTGCAGGATGTTGTATCTTCTTTCCATCTTCGTTTTCCAGGGTTCAAGATGTCCATGGAGCTCATACAGAACTTGTCTCAGGCGATGTACGTCCATGGATGGCCCAGCGTTCTGAAATATGTCATCGAATATGACACAGACATCTTTGTCCTTACACAGACAATCAGACAACTGGAAAGAACCAACGTCCTCAACCAGTACCACTTCATACCCCTGTCTCCTGTATTCAGCTCCCAGCATCAGGGCCGTGGATGTTTTGCCTGCTCCCGGGACACCACTTATTGTCACGTGGCCAAGTGTTTCCAGTTTGTCTTTAACCTTCCGGTAACCCTCAGTTTCCACGAACAGGTCACTGATGTCCTTCTCCCTGGACGGCTGATCTGTTAGAGATAATACCA
Organism: Haliotis rubra; assembly: GCF_003918875.1. Lineage (NCBI taxonomy): Eukaryota > Metazoa > Mollusca > Gastropoda > Lepetellida > Haliotidae > Haliotis > Haliotis rubra. Next base: position 212,937 of record NW_025765058.1, read on the forward strand.
CACACTGAAAGAAGTTCGTGGGTATTACTCGGTAAATCATACATTCCTGTTGAAATTATGTATTATTGTAGTAGCATCTCCTCTCAGAGAACCATCATTCATTTATCATAAAAGTAATTGCTTTATTTGTGAAATGTCGCTTGATGGAACCACAGCGAAGTTAAAGGAAAACATTAGTTCCGTTACCTAAGTGGGAAAAACAAAGTTGGTACAAAACTCGCAGTTTATATATATACCTGTCGGCTGCTTGTCAATGTTGGGAACATTCTTGTGTGTATCCTCGTTTCCTGGTGACTCTGTCAAAATAGTCGTCGCAGTTACTTCACAGAAAAATGAAGGTTTGTTCTATAAATCGGAGTAATATGTTCAGGACTCAAGATATGAAATCTGTTATACTGCGAAGGAGGCAAGAAACATTACTGACACTTGAAACTACATATATTAGAATATACATTCAATATAACACATCTCTCAGTGATGTCAACAGCAACACGTCAGTATACCAAAATGGTCTGCTTCAGGCTGCTCCGCTTCAGGCGGCTTCTCAGTCAAGGGAACTGAAACATGTTATGTGATCATCAGACCATGTTTATCAAAGACATACACTACAGAATAACAAACAAATCAGTTCAACAGTTCTGCATTAATATATTTACTGCATATTCATATTTTCTAAGACATGAACTATTAATAAAATAATAACTTATCGGATGAGAAACTATGCTAATATAAAGAGAAAAACATACACACACACATACATGCATTGCCATCAAGATTGCCCCCTCCTAATAACACGCATACACACTCATTCAAACTCACTCTCTCACTCATACGCGCACATAAATGAGAGTTACATCCCTTTGTAACTCAAACTCACGCTCTCTCACAAACAATACACGGACAGACAGACAGACATGACGCCCAAAAGATCTTAATTTGACTGAACTGAGGCATACTTACCAGCTTCAGGAGTACTGCAAAGAAAAGAAAACATCTGAATTATACTTTGTATTTCATATTTAGTTGCACGTGGTCACAACTTGAGCTTCAGCTCAGTTTACAGTTTGCTCATTCAACAGTCGTGTCAATGTATGTACACATATTTAGATGTTGATGACAAGGCATTTCTTTACCATTCATATTTTTCATTTACGCCCAGTGTATTCCACTGTGACCCAAGTAGGCTATTCATTATCGTTACGAGTTATAGTTACCTGTATTCGTTATTGGGATATCTTCTGTTCGATTCTGCCCTTCTCCTCGATCTCCTGGAAATGAATCGGAAGTAAAATTGAAGTGTTAAAGGTATGCTTATGAACATCTACACAGTTTCATACTGACATGGAACAATGTAAGACAGTGTTGTTTCACTAAAGGTAATATGTTCCACAGAGTTTCATACTTACATGGAACAATGTAAGACAGTGTTGTTTCACTAAAGGTAATATGTTCCACAGAGTTTCATACTTACATGGAACAATGTAAGACAGTGTTGTTTCACTAAAGGTAATATGTTCCACAGAGTTTCATACTTACATGGAACAATGTAAGACAGTGTTGTTTCACTAAAGGTAATATGTTCCACAGAGTTTCATACTTACATGGAATAATGTAAGACAGTGTTGTTTCACTAAAGGTAATATGTTCCACAGATTTTCATACTTACATGGAACAATGTAAGACAGTGTTGTTCCACTAAAGGTAGCATGTTCTCTACATTCTGTGTCCTACATATCATACATGTCATACATTAGAGAAAAGTGTCAGTGAAGATTAGTGTATACCCCCATGCGACGATTTAACCCAGGAGTACATATGTTGCAGTCTGACAATGTTGAGAATGAATTTTAGCTTATGCTGTTCAATAAACGCCTGGATATATAAGTTCGTTTACAAATCAGTTGTCTGTTTAATCGTTGATGACAAATTCCAAACATTGTGATGAATACTTTCATGACACATCACAGAAAATTGAAAGGATACGAAAGTGTCTACATGTTTGATTAATTAAATGGGTGACGTTTAATCCTAACATAAATAATCCACTTTCATTTGTTTGCGTTTTTGAAATTCAAAATAATTTTAAATAAATGTTTGGGCAGATTTATTTTCGTTCATTTGTTTAAATGACAGAAGAATGTTGGTGCTTTGTAGACTGTCGAAGTGATGCACATTTATAGAGTAGAATATACACTTACAGTCTGAACATCACCACAGCTAGGATGATACAGACGATGAGGATAATGAGGAATATACACTTACAGTCTGAACACCACCACAGCAAGGGTGATACAGACGATGAGGATAATGAGGAATATACACTTACAGTTTGAACACCACCACAGCAAAGGTGATACAGACGATGAGGATAATGAGGAATATACACTTACAGTCTGAAAACCACCGCTGCAAGCATGATACAGACGATGAGGATAATGAGGAATATACACTTACAGTCTGAACACCACCACAGCAAGAGTGATACAGACGATGAGGATAATGAGGAATATACACTTACAGTCTGAACACCACCACAGCTAGGATGATACAGACGATGAGGATAATGAGGAATAAACACTTACAGTCTGAAAACCACCGCAGTAAGGATGATACAAACGATGAGGATAATGAGGAATATACACTTACAGTCTGAACACCACCACAGTAAGGGTGATACAGACGATGAGGATAATGAGGAATATACACTTACAGTTTGAACACCACCACAGCTCGGGAGATACAGACGATGAGGATAATGAGGAATATACACTTACAGCCTGAACAACACCACAGCAAGGATGATACAGACGATGAGGATAATGAGGAATATACACTTACAGTCTGAACACCCCCACAGCTAGGATGATACAGACGATGAGGATAATGAGGAATATACACTTACAGTTTGAACACCACCACAGCAAGGAGGATACAGACGATGAGGATAATGAGGAACATACACTTACAGTCTGAACACCACCACAGCAAGGGTGATACAGACGATGAGGATAATGAGGAATATACACTTACAGTCTGAACACCACCACAGCAAGGGTGATACAGACGATGAAGATAATGAGGAATATACACTTATAGTCTGAACACCACCACAGTAAGGGCGATACAGACGGTCAGGATAATGAGGAATATACACTTACAGTCTGAACACCACCACAGCAAGGGTGATACAGACGATGAGGATAATGAGGAATATACACTTACAGTCTGAACACCACCACAGCTAGGACGATACAGACGATGAGGATAATGAGGAATATACACTTACAGTTTGAACACCACCACGGCAAGGGTGATACAGACGATGAGGATAATGAGGAATATACACTTAGAGTCTGAACACCACCACAGCAAGGGTGATACAGACGATGAGGATAATGAGGAATGTACACTTACAGTCTGAACACCACCACAGCAAGGGTGATACATACGATGAGGATAATGAGGAATATACACTTACAGTTTGAACACCACCACAGCACGGGAGATACAGACGATGAGGATAATGAGGAATATACACTTACAGCCTGAACAACACCACAGCAAGGATGATACAGACGATTAGGATAATGAGGAATATACACTTACAGTTTGAACACCACCACAGCTCGGGTGATACAGACGATGAGGATAATGAGGAATATACACTTAGAGTCTGAACACCACCACAGCTAGGATGATACAGACGATGAGGATAATGAGGAATATACACTTACAGTTTGAACACCACCACAGCCAGGACGACACAGACGATGAGGATAATGAGGAATATACACTTACAGTTTGAACACCACCACAGCTAGGATGATACAGACGATGAAGATAATGAGGAATATACACTTACAGTTTGAACACCACCACAGCAAGGATGATACAGACGATGAGGATAATGAGGAATATATATTTACAGTCTGAACACCACCACAGCAAGGGTGATAAAGACGATGAGGATAATGAGGAATAAACACTTACAGTCTGAACACCACCACAGCAAGGGTGATAGAGACGATGAGGATAATGAGGAATAAACACTTACAGTCTGAACACCACCACAGCAAGGGTGATACAGACGATGAGGATAATGAGGAATATACACTTACACTCTGAACATCACCACAGCAAGGGCGATACAGACGATGAGGATAATGAGGAACATACACTTACAGTTTGATCACCACCAGAGCTAGGATGACACAGACGATGAAGATAATGAGGAATATACATTTACAGTTTGAACACCACCACAGCAAGGATGATACAGACGATGAGGATAATGAGGAATATACACTTACAGTCTGAACACCATCACAGCAAGGGTGATACAGAGGATGAGGATAATGAGGAATATGCACTTACAGTCTGAACACCACCACAGCAAGGATGATACAGACGATGAGGATAATGAGGAATATACACTTACAGTCTGAAAACCACCACAGCAAGGGTGATAGAGACGATGAGGATAATGGGAAATATACACTAACAGTTTGAACACAACCACAGCTCGGGTGATACAGACGATGAGGATAATGAGGAATATACACTTACAGTTTGAAAACCACCACAGCTTGGGAGATACAGACGATGGGGATAATGAGGAATATACACTTACAGCCTGAACAACACCACAGCAAGGATGATACAGACGATGAGGATAATGAGGAATATACACTTACAGTCTGAACACCACCACAGCAAGGGTGATACAGACGATGAGGATAATGAGGAATATACACTTACAGTTTGAACACCACCACAGCTCGGGTGATACAGACGATGAGGATAATGAGGAATATACACTTACAGTCTGAACACCACCACAGCAAGGGTGATACAGACGATGAGGATAATGAGGAATATACACTTACAGTTTGAACACCACCACAGCTCGGGTGATACAGACGATGAGGATAATGAGGAATATACACTTACAGTCTGAACACCACCACAGCAAGGGTCATAGAGACGATGAGGATAATGAGGAATAAACACTTAGAGTCTGAACACCACCACAGCAAGGGTGATACAGACGATGAGGATAATGAGGAATATACACTTTCAGTCTGAACACCACCACAGCAAGGACGATACAGACGATGAGGATAATGAGGAATATACACTTACAGTCGGAACACCACCACAGCAAGGATGATACAGACGATGAGGAAAATGAGGAATATACACTTACAGTCTGAACACCACCACAGCAAGGGTGATAGAGACGATGAGGATAATGAGGAATAAACACTTAGAGTCTGAACACCACCAAAGCAAGGGTGATACAGACGATGAGGATAATGAGGAATATACACTTACACCCTGAACATCACCACAGCAAGGGTGATACAGACGATGAAGATAATGAGGAATATACACTTACAGTTTGAACACCACCACAGCCAGGACGACACTGACGATGAGGAGAATGAGGAATATGCACTTACAGTTTGAACACCAACACAGCTGGGATGATACAGACGATGAAGGTAATGTGGAATATATACTTACAGTTTGAACACCACCGCAGCTCGGGAGATACAGACGATGAGGATAATGAGGAATATACAGTTACAGACTGAACAACACCACAGCTAGGATGATACAGACGATGAGGATAATGAGGAATATACACTTTCAGTCTGAACACCACCACAGCTAGGACGATACAGACGATGAGGATAATGAGGAATATACACTTACAGTCTGAACACCACCACAGCAAGGATGATACAGACGATGAGGATAATGAGGAATATACACTTACAGTCTGAACACCACCACAGCAAGGGTGATAGAGACGATGAGGATAATGAGGAATAAACACTTAGAGTCTGAACACCACCGCAGCAAGGGTGATACAGACGATGAGGATAATGAGGAATATACACTTACACCCTGAACATCACCACAGCAAGGGTGATACAGACGATGAAGATAATGAGGAATATACACTTACAGTTTGAACACCACCACAGCCAGGACGACACTGACGATGAGGAGAATGAGGAATATACACTTACGGTTTGAACACCAACACAGCTAGGATGATACAGACGATGAAGATAATGTGGAATATATACTTACAGTCTGAAAACCACCGCAGCAAGGATGCTACAGACGATGAGGATAATGAGGAATATACACTTACAGTCTGAGCACCACCACAGCAAGGATGATACAGACGATGAGGATAATGAGGAATATACACTTACAGTTTGATGACCACCACAGCAAGGACGACACAGACGATGAGGATAATGAGGAATATACACTTACAGTTTGAACACCACCACAGCTAGGATGATACAGACGATGAAGATAATTAGGAATATACACTTACAGTCTGAACACCAGCACAGCAAGGGTGATACAGACGATGAGGATAATGAGGAATAAACACTTACAGTCTGAACACCACCACAGCAAGGGTGATACAGACGATGAGGATAATGAGGAATATACACTTACACTCTGAACATCACCACAGCAAGGGTGATACAGACGATGAAGATAATGAGGAATATACACTTTCAGTCTGAACACCACCACAGCTAGGACGATACAGACGATGAGGATAATGAGGAATATACACTTACAGTCTGAACACCACCACAGCAAGGGTGATACAGACGATGAGGATAATGAGGAATAAACACTTAGAGTCTGAACAGCACCAAAGCAAGGGTGATACAGACGATGAGGATAATGAGGAATATACACTTACAGTCTGAACATCACCACAGCTCGGGTGATACAGACGATGAGGATAATGAGAAATATACACTTACAGTTTGAACACCACCACAGCTCGGGTGAGAGAGACGATGAGGATAATGAGGAATATACACTTACAGTCTGAACACCACCACAGCAAGGGTGATACAGACGATGAGGAAAATGAGGAATATACACTTACAGTTTGAACACCACCACAGCAAGGATGATACAGACGATGAGGATAATGAGGAATATACACTTACAGTCTGAACATCACCACAGCAAGGATGATACAGACGATGAGGATAATGAGGAATATACACTTACAGTCTGAACACCACCACAGCAAGGGTGATACAGACGATGAGGATAATGAGGAATATACACTTTCAGTCTGAACACCACCACAGCTAGGACGATACAGACGATGAGGATAATGAGGAATATACACTTACAGTCTGAACACCACCACAGCAAGGATGATACAGACGATGAGGATAATGAGGAATATACACTTACAGTCTGAACACCACCACAGCAAGGGTGATAGAGACGATGAGGATAATGAGGAATAAACACTTAGAGTCTGAACACCACCGCAGCAAGGGTGATACAGACGATGAAGATAATGAGGAACATACACTTACAGTTTGAACACCACCACAGCCAGGGCGACACTGACGATGAGGAGAATGAGGAATATACACTAACGGTTTGAACACCACCACAGCTAGGATGATACAGACGATGAAGATAATGAGGAATATATACTTACAGTTTGAACACCACCACAGCTAGGATGATACAGACGATGAGGATAATGAGGAATATACACTTACAGTCTGAAAACCACCGCAGCAAGGATGATACAGACGATGAGGATAATGAGGAATATACACTTACAGTCTGAGCACCACCACAGCAAGGATGATACAGACGATGAGGATAATGAGGAATATACACTTACAGTTTGATGACCACCACAGCAAGGACGACACAGACGATGAGGATAATGAGGAATATACACTTACAGTCTGAACACCACCACAGCAAGGGTGATACAGACGATGAGGATAATGAGGAATATACACTTACAGTCTGAACACCAGCACAGCAAGGGTGATACAGACGATGAGGATAATGAGGAATACACTTACACTCTGAACATCACCACAGCAAGGGTGATACAGACGATGAAGATAATGAGGAATATACACTTACAGTTTGAACATCACCAGAGCAAGGACGACACAGACGATGAGGATAATGAGGAATATACACTTACAGTTTGAACACCACCACAGCTAGGATGATACAGACGATGAAGATAATGAGGAATATATACTTACAGTCTGAACACCACCACAGCAAGGGTGATACAGACGATGAGGATAATGAGGAATAAACACTTAGAGTCTGAACACCACCAAAGCAAGGGTGATACAGACGATGAGGATAATGACGAATATACACTTACACTCTGAACATCACCACAGCAAGGGTGATACAGACGATGAAGATAATGAGGAATATACACTTACAGTTTGAACACCACCAGAGCAAGGACGACACAGACGATGAAGATGATGAGGAATATACACTTACAGTCTGAACATCACCACAGCAAGGGTGATACAGACGATGAGGATATTGAGGAATATACACTTAGAGTTTGAACACCACCACAGCTAGGATGATACAAACGATGAGGATAATGAGGAGTATACTCTTACAGTTTGAACACCACCACAGCTAGGATGAAACAGACGATGAGGATAATGAGGAATATACACTTACAGTCTGAACACCACCACAGCTAGGGTGATACAGACGATGAGGATAATGAGGAATATACACTTACAGTCTGAACACTACCACAGCAAGGATGATACAGACGATGAGGATAATGAGGAACACTGGGACAAGGATAGCAGCAAGATTGTTGTCATCGGGGGCTGCCGTGGTTGTCACTGTTGATGGGACTGCCAAAATACCTGTTGAAAAACAATAATAATAATAAACATCCACGATAAATAAACATCCGTATGTCAGATTAATATGAGATATGTGCTATCCATATGATTGTCTATGTAACCATGAAGTATTACACCTGTGAACATCCATTTTCAAATTTATCCCCAGCAACCCATGGTCCTAACAAGGAACATTGGGACAAGGATCTCAGAAAGATTCGCTGTTGTCGTGGTTGTGTATACGAAAAATGATTTCAAAACGAAGAAAAACGGAAACCTGTTTAATTAAAGGCGTAACCATCAATAGCCTAGTTTACAACAATATATTTTGCAATGCAATTTTATATGTTATGCAATTAAATACATAAAGGTTAAAAATTGCCTCATAAAATGTCAAGGTTTGGAATCTTCACTGCACCTTACTTTAACATGTGTTTCAAAAATCGCTACCTACCAAGAGTGAGTGAGTTAGTGAGTGAGTAAGTGAGTGAGTGAAGATTTAAAGTCACATAGGCAATATTACAGCCATATCGTGACTCAAACTAGTTCTTAATTCATGATAAATACATATGATATATAAAACCCTGTGAACGAAGGACAGTAAAATTGCTAGATTATCACAAAATGGGTTAAAACTAGATAGCAGATATCTTTAAAAGTAAAAATCTATTTTGGACAATACAATGTAAAAATGTGCTATTGATCGCCAACGACTGAAGGTAGATCCCCATACTAGAGTCCATGGGGACTTACAGTACTTTTGCTACCTGTATGGACCCTAGCTGGACTTACACCATCCCTTCAGCCGTTAGCGACGTGGCATTTATGCTGAGATTTAGCCATACATTAAAATGACAAAAATACTACGATTAAAATCCTGTTAGACTTAAATACACTTGGAATGTTTTGGGACGTACGTACCTACCTACCAAGAAGTAATATATGAAATGCATATTTATGATTTTCTATTTATTGTCTTCGATGATAAAGCAGTTAAGAAAGTTTAGGTCCTACATGAACTACTGTACCTGAAGTCTCATTGCAGAAATCCCCGATGTAGGTCTGTTTACAACCTAACGTACAATATCCATCTCCGGTATTGCAGGTTTCGTTTAAACAGCCTCCGCTGCAGAATATGTTACACTGGTCGCCATGGTAACCACGAACACATCCCTCAGAACATTTCCCTGTGTACTTCTGACAGTAACTGAGGTTTCTGGGTGGGACAATGGCACAGTTGGAGGGGCAGGTCCTGTCGCAGTTCTCGCCATACATTCCCCAGTCGCATCCCTCATCGCCATGCACCGGTAAAGCTGGAAGAGAATTGTTGTTACATATTAAAACAGACTGACTGACTGACTGACTGAGTTTGGTTTTACGCCGTTTTTAGCAATATTCCAGCAACATCACGGCGGGGGACACCAGAAATGGGCTTCACACATTGTGCCCATGTGGGGATTCGAACCCGGGTCTTCGGCGTGACGAGCCAACGCTTTAACCATTAGGCTACCCCACCGCCCATTAAAACAGACAAATAGTAATGACGCATGGTAACATCGATTTGCAAAATTTGAAGACAGTTTGACCTCATGTGTGCTCTATGACCCTTAGTCTGAATTGGAGTGAGTGAGTGAGTAAAAATTTAACGTAACATCGGCAATATTGCAGCCATATCGTGACGAGGATTTGAATAATACATAAAGTTGTAATAACTAAAGTCAAGTTATAAAACCAAAGGACAGTAAAACACTAGAGGATCAGAGATATAGATATAAAACTAGTATGAAAAGCTAACAAACATTAACTATAGAAGACAATACAATATAAAAACAAGCTATATATTGCCAAGAACTGAAAGTAGATCACCATACTAGGGACTATGGGGACTTACAGTACATTTGCTTCCTGCATGGACCCTAGCTTAATGCCTGAATTGGAGCTAAAGCATCTTCCCCTACGATATAGATATATCACATGTACTCACTGATCCCCAGTAAAACTGCAAGTAGCCACATCGCGGAAGTTGCTGCTTTACCTGTTGGAAAACAAAACAAATATCGGTAGTAACTACAATAAATAATAAAAAATAGATAATAAAATGCTAAAGTTGCCGATTTTTATTAATGTCTTGTGTAACGACGAAAACGCTATTCGTGAACTTTCAAATATAGCAACAACTCAACCCTGAAACGTCATGTAAAACAATTGACAAACTAACAAACAAATGCAAATGATCATGCAGTGGCTTCCTGTTTGACGCTCATGGCGACAGGTCGCTAGACGAATCAGCTCCCGTAATCCGCCACAATCTGACTTGAACACAATGTCGGGAACACGAAAAGGTTCTAAACGTGGTAAAACAGACAACAAGGAAGCACAATCAACAGGAAAAATGGACGAATATTTACTTACAACGACGGATGAAACAGAAAATGATACCAACAGTGAATTCGAAAACGAGGTAGGAGACAAAACTAAACAAAATGACGACATGAAAACATTCATTAAAGAAGCCCTAAGTATGCAAACATCCGTGCTTACACAGAAAATGGAACAGATAAATGAAGAATTAATGAAGATTCGTGAGGTAACAGATAATCTGGTAAAGAATGTTGACATGAATACTGAACACATTAATGTAAACAAGAATGAGATTGAGTCACTGAGAAGAGAATTCAATGAATATAAAAAAGACATGGAAGCAAAACTCTTAACACAGGAGCTGTATTCTCGTAAGCAGAATTTACTTGTGTATGGCATTCCCGACGGAGAACAGCCAGACACAGCGTGTGGAAAACTTTTCGCTGATATCGGTGTTACCTCGTCACCCAGCGTTGTCGCCATTCATCGCCTACCTCGGCAGAGTACAAACGAGCACACCAAAAACTCCCCCAAACCAATTGTAGTAAAGTTTGTACATATGTCCGATAGACAGGAGGTACTGCAAGCCAGTTACAAGAATTCATCCACTCTCAGGAAAAGGAAAATATCTATAAGAACAGACCTGCCCGTCCCCCTCAAGAAATACCGGGGGAAGCTTGCAGCTAAGGCATACACCCTACGTACAGAACACAAGGTGCAAACACGAATCTGCCAGAGGAGTTATCCTTGAATACAGGGAAAACAGTGACTCTTCTTGGAAGCCAATATAATTGGATCAAAACTTATAATACAGCAACGCCCACAGTGTTGCTGGTTCGCGTGTCAATGATTGTTCTGTTGACTTCTGTTTCTTTGAAACTGTGCTTTGAATTTGTTTGATTATATAATTGATTGCTTTTTATCACAACCTCGTGTGGGAATCCGATGGAATCTGTTTATGCTTGTAGGATTGTTGTCAGGGCTAGATAAGCAATGGACAGAGGAACGACAATTTTATTCGACAGTAAAACACGATAGCAAACCACGTGTATTTGTTTACAAACAGAGAACACGTGACACCAACCGGATGTTTTGGATTTTGAAGGTGAAGGACACACAGCACATGTTTTCTGAACATTTATTCACCTCACAAGTATGAACTCTGTTTTAATGTAAGTAAGATTTCTGATGATAACTTCCAAAACGTGGCTTACATGTAGGAAACGGTAATGTTCGTTAATTATCCCAGAGCAACTGGCTAACTACAGTTTTCATTTATGATTAGACTATAAATGCAATGTCTATGTAAGTTCTGCATGAGACAGAAAGTTGAGAAAACCCGAGTTTCATGATGTGTACTTTTTATTTGTGTGGCGGATACAATATCCAGTCAGGAAGCAAACTTCCTATGTACTTGTATAATTTCTTATGTTTGTTTGTTTTTGACAAAATATGCATTTTCCATCTCAGAAAAACAGTGTACAGTTTTGAAAATAGTTGCTATAAGATGTATACACCATTTTATCCTCATGACAAACTCAAAAGGAAAATTTAAGATAGTATCTATAAATTGTAGAGGCTTAAATAATAGTTTCAAAAGGAAACAAGTTTCAGGTTTTTAAAAAATAAAAAAGGCACATATTTATTGCTTGCAAGATGTGCATTTCACAGCTGATAAAGAACAAATCATAAAACAGCAGTGGGGTTATAAAGAATGCTACATTAGTCCATTTAGAAGTAATGCAAGAGGTACAGCAATCTTATTTAATAATACCTTTGAATTTAAAGTACTACAATGCAAGTTTGATAAAGAAGATGGTAACTATGTAGCAGTAGATGTTAGCATTGATGATAAGATATTTACTGTAATCAATCTCTATGGGCCTAATTCTGATAAACCTGAGTTTATTAGGAAAATAAAATAAATTGCTGGGAATTTAACATGTGATAAACCTATTATGTGTGGAGATTGGAATTTAGTTTTAGACCCTGATAAAGATACTTACAATTATAAACATATAAATAACCCTAAAGCAAGACAGGAATTACTCAAAACAATTGATATATTAGATCTTAAAGACCCATGGCGATAGTTTTACCCATCAGCTCGAAGATTCACCTGGCGACAACCAACACCATTAAAGCAAGCTCGTTTAGACTATTTTCTAGTTTCCCATAATATTCTCCAGTCCATTGAGAAAAGTGATATCATACCTAGTATAAACTCAGATCACTCTATAGTATCTCTTACAATTTCACTTTCGGATATGCAAAGGGGAAAAGGATTCTGGAAATTCAATAATTCATTACTAAAGGACAAGGAATATGTAGAAATGATTAAAAAACCCAATAAATAACACTCTTGAACAATACGAAGACAAAACTGTTAAAGATGGAAAGATGTTTACAATAAATGATCAGTTATTATGGGAGATGTTACTTTTAAATATTAGAGGAACATCAATACTTTTTTCATCCACTCGTAAAAAGGAATATCTAGCTTTGGAATCGAATCTAGAACAGAAACTAAGTGAAATTGAGATTAAACTGGGAGACGTAGCTGGTAGACAGTCAGACGTATTACTAGAAGAATACAAATCAACTAAACTTGAATTAGAAAACTTACATAAAGTAAAAACACAAGGCTCCTTTATTAGATCAAAAGCCAAGTGGATAGAACATGGAGAAAAACCATCCAATTACTTTTTAAAATTAGAAAGTAGAAATTTTCTAACTAAATCTATCTCAGCTCTTGAAAAACCAGATGGAACGTTATTGAGGAAACAACATGAAATCATTCAAGAAGTGAAACATTTTTATGAAAAACTGTATGAAACTGAAGACTGTACACAGATTGATCTGGAAAACCTTTTTGCTAAAGTATCAGTGCCTAGGTTAGACTGTCAAACATCACTTCCCTTAGAAAGGGAGCTGACCTATAATGAAGTACTTGAAGCACTAAAAAAAATGAAAAATGATAAGAGTCCTGGCCCAGATGGCTTCACAGCAGAATTTTTAAAGTTCTTTTGGTTAGACCTCAATAAATATTTGATAAATGCTTTAAATTATGCATATAAAACAGGGGCCTTATCTACTACCCAAAAACAAGGTCTAATCACTTGCTTGCCTAAAGAAAACAAATCAAAACTCTTTCTAAAAAATTGGCGCCCTATCACTCTTTTAAATACTACTTATAAATTAGCTGCATCGACAATTGCAAATATAATAAAGCCAATCGTACCACTGCTTATCCATGAGGATCAAAAGGGTTTCGTATCGGGTAGATATATAGGTGAAGTGACTAGATTTATTTATGATATATTAGACTATACAGAATCATACCAGATACCAGGCTTACTACTACTTATTGATTTTGAAAAGGCATTTGATTCTGTGGATAGAAAATTTATACATAATGTACTTAACTTTTTCTCCTTTGGGCCCAGTATTCAAAATTGGATAAAATTATTTTTCGAAAACATTGAAACAAGTGTTTTGGTTAATGGTTTTGCAAGCCCCTTCTTTAAGGTTACAAGAGGTTGTCGTCAGGGGGATCCTATATCACCATATCTCTTCATATCATGCGCAGAAATCCTAGCAATAATGTTAAGAAATCATAAAAATATAACAGGATTAAAACTTGGTAATATATATTCCCTTCTAGCACAATTTGCAGATGATACCACCCTTAGTTTAGATGGATCAGAAAAAAGTCTCTACTCTACAATGAGTACATTATCCTTTTTTGCTAGATTTTCAGGATTAAAAGTAAACAAGGAAAAACAAAATTGATATGGATAGGTTCCAAAAAGAGATCAAGATACAAACTCTGTAAAGAGTATAAGTTAGACTGGACACAAACACAGTTTAAGCTATTAGGTATTGAATTTGATATTGATTAAGGAAATATGGTTAATCTGAACTATGTAAATAAATTAGATAATATTGAAAAGAAATGGAACATTGGGCAAAGAGAACTTTAACACCAATGGGTAGAAATATTGTGTTAAAATCATTATTACTACCTAAACTAAACCATTTATTCAGCAGTATACCAAGCCCACCTAAAAATGTAATAGAAGCTTTTCAACAGAAATGTTTTCAGTTTGTTTGGAAATTTAAACCAGATAAAGTTAAGAGAGATACAATGTCACTACAGCCTAAGTATGGTGGCATAAGTGTACCCATATTAGAAAGAGTTATTGCAGCTCAGAAACTTTGTTGGATCAAAAGACTATCTGTTAGTAAGTCCAAATGGGCATGCTTCTTTTATGATCATTTAGTTGAGGCAAAAATAGTAAATTTGGCTGATGCTTTCTACATAGAAAACAATATTGTCCAAAATATCCACAACCAATTTTGGAAAGAAACACTGTCAGTATATGCATCATATTTAAATTGTTGTGATAATATGGAACTATCTGTTACGGATGTATTGAATAAGTCAATCTGGTACAATAATAACATAACAATTGATAATAAGCCAGTATATTTCTCCCATTGGTATGAAAAAGGTATAACATATATTAACGATTTCTTCAACGATACAGGAAATTGGTTTAATTTCCATGAATTTATTCAAAAATATGCTTTGAATACAGACTTTTTAACATTTCAAGGGTTGAAACAATCTATCGCCCAATACTTACAAAGAATTAACTTTAGTCAAATAATATTTCTAAAATCAACAGTACCAGTAGTAGATTATTTTATGAAATGTTGCAAAATTCTAAATTTACAAAACTTAAAAGCTATAGCAAATGGGAGCTTTATCTTAATAAACACATTACTGAAACAGAATGGATAAACTATAGTTTGATGGCAAAAAGATGTACACAAAGCAGTGACTTAAGATGGTTTCAGTTTAAGATTCTACATAATATTCTCAGCACTAATTGTTATTTATATAAGATTGGCTATTTTAAGTCACCAGGATGTTCATTGTGTAAAGATCCAGCTGAAACTATAGCACATGTGCTTTGTAATTGTCAATATGCAATAGATATGTGGACAAAATTTACTAAATGGATTGAAGGATACATCGAAAGTAAAATTCATTTAAGTGAAGAACATATATTATTTGGATTTAAAGGTAAACATAATAATCCTCTTAATGTGGTGATAATAATAATCAAATATATGTTGTATAAATGTAGTAAGAAAGCAGTGAAACCTAATTTTATATGGTTTCAAAAAGAAGTATTAAAATATTATAAAATCTCAAAATTTATTGCCTTTTCTAATTGTAACTATGCAAGTTTTCATTCTTTCTGGTCATCCTTCCATTTACTTTTTCGAAATACTATAACTGACTGACTGTAACTACATGTATTTTGTATATATGTGTACTATATATATATAAGAGGTAATGTACACATTATGTATTTACATCAACACTACTCACTGTACACTTAAAATACTTTCAATTGAACATAAAGCTGCTTCAATGGAAATTGTAACATAAAAATGGAAACAAAAAAAACAACAAAAAAACCAAAACAAAAACAAAAAAACAACAACAAACAATTGCAACAAACAACGGTTACAGGTTTACAAATCAGGAAAGGTTACTGCAAAGAGAATACATGTACATTGTTATTGGAAAATGTGTTGGCATTACAAAACTATGGGCAAAAATATGATGGTGGGACATGCTCATCGGGTATCGTCACTTATTTAAAGAAGTTGGAAGCGATGGTGGGATATGCTCATCGGGTATCGCCACTTATTTAAAGAAGTTGGAAGCGATGGTGGGATATGCTCATCGGGTATCGCCACTTACTAGTATTTAAAGAAGTTGGAAGCGATGGTGGGACATGCTCATCGGGTATCGTCACTTATTTAAAGAAGTTGGAAGCGATGGTGGGACATGCTCATCGGGTATCGCCACTTATTTAAAGAAGTTGGAAGCGATGGTGGGATATGCTCATCGGGTATCGCCACTTATTTAAAGAAGTTGGAAGCGATGGTGGGATATGCTCATCGGGTATCGCCACTTACTAGTATTTAAAGAAGTTGGAAGCGATGGTTGGGATATGCTCATCGGGTATCGCCATGGTGGGACATGCTACTACTTATTTAAAGAAGTTGGAAGCGATGGTTGGGCATGCTCATCGGGTATCGTCACTTATTTAAAGAAGTTGGAAGCGATGGTGGGACATGCTCATCGGGTATCGCCACTTATTTAAAGAAGTTGGAAGCGATGATGGGACATGCTCATCGGGTATCGCCACTTATTTAAAGAAGTTGGAAGCGATGGTGGGACATGCTCATCGGGTATCGCCACTTATTTAAAGAAGTTGGAAGCGATGGTGGGACATGCTCATCGGGTATCGCCACTTATTTAAAGAAGTTGGAAGCGATGGTGGGACATGCTCATCGGGTATCGTCACTTATTTAAAGAAGTTGGAAGCGATGGTGGGACATGCTCATCGGGTATCGCCACTTATTTAAAGAAGTTGGAAGCGATGGTGGGACATGCTCATCGGTATCGCCACTTGTTTAAAGAAGTTGGAAGCGATGTTTTCACATGCTCATCGTGTATCGCCACTTATTTAAAGAAGTTGGAAGCTCACTATGGCAATGACAAATGTTTTAGCAGATTAACTGACTGACTGACTGTGTGAGTTTAGTTTTACGCCGCTTTTAGCAATATTCCAGCAATATCACGACGGGGGACACCATAAATTGGCTTCACACATTGTACCCATGAGGGGAATCGAATCCGGGTCTTCGGTGTGACGAGCCAACGCTTTAACCACTAGGCTACCCCACCGCCCTATTTGTAGCAGATTATTAATAATAATAATAATAATAATAATAATAATAGTCCACTTGTAACGCGCTGAACCCATGCACAGTACATTCTCTAAGCGCACATGTCTGAGAGGAGGTGCGAGAAGTTACACAGAGAAGGCAAGTCTGAACAGAAAGGTTTTGGGTACCAAACGATGACAATGATTAGGATTTCTTTCTAAAACATTTTCAATACCTGATGTCAAAATACACACAACCTATATTCAGTCATTATGTCTGATTTACATTCAGTAATGATTTTTGGGTTTCTAACCCCAGAGCCCGAGAAACCGACACAGACGCTTGTGAAACCAAACATTCGCCCGTACGGAAACCAATGTGTTTTATTTATAGTAAATGTTTCCTGAAAAACTTGAATGGCTTCGAAACATAGTGTGCTTTGTTTCCTGCTGACAAGGAACATGGAATCAACCCCAAACATCGCCAATCTGTAACTACAAGCATAAGGTCATGTCGTGACTTTCGTGTGTTCATTGTGTATGTTTAAAACTCTCCCCCAGTTCTGCTCTGGGTACATTTCATTTTGCATACAACGCTGTCTTAACATTTTTGAGAAACAATTTGGTTTCCACTTTTTTCAGAAAGAAAATTGCATGGAAATATTGGAGCTGTTGTCACTTGCTTGCATTGTTGGGATCTCACAAGGTAAATCCAGTTTGTAACATTGCTATATACTGAATAACACTTCAATTACGTAATGCTATTGTTTACATCTCATCACTATTATTGACATTTATATCATTATGTGCGTGAGAGAGTTTTGTTTTACGCCGCTTTTAGCAATATCCCGGTAATATAACGGCGAGGGACACCAGAAATGAGCTTCACACATTGTACCCATGTGAGAAATCGAACCGGGGTCTTCAGGGTGACGAGCGAAAGCTTTAACCACGAGGCTACCCTACTGCCCCTATCATTACTCAAACTAGTTTGAGACTTTCAGAAATCTGTTCCAGTTGCACCATGCAGAGACGGTCAGCACTGTTCAGACTGTAGTAACATCTCGGGACAGTGTCTCACACAATGTGACCATGGCTATTTCGTCCTGAAGTGCAAATCTGTCTGCAGTAAGACGTGCAAGGGAAACCTATGCCAATCTTCAGCTACTGGCATTGGCGTGTGTTCCGAAGGATGTGCGTCTGGATACCAGGGCGGAAGGTGCCTCATACCATGTGACAGTCCAGGCGGTGGATGTACAGAATGTCCAGGTGGTTGTGATGGAGAGTACTGTTATCTGGACGCTGTGTCCTGTGTGTCTGGCTGCAGTGATGGGCACTACGGATCTGACTGCAAGAAGTGTTCTGACAGATGCAAAACATGCAACAGGACATCAGGGGCATGTTGGGAGTGCCATCCGCCATATTTCGGCCGGAACTGCGAGTATTCATGTGATCGATGTATAAAACCATGCAACTTTCGTTGTTTCCATGGATGCCTACCTGGGTTTTATGGCCCTTTCTGCAGTAAGAATTGCAGTGAAAACTGTCGAGTCAACCACACTTCTACGAACGAAACAGCTGCTATTTCCGAATGCCAAGAGAAGAGCGGAAAGTGTACCTATGGATGTAAAGATGGCTGGGTCGGTTTACAATGCTCCAATCAGTGTAAGTATGGAATTTCTAGGTATAAGTAATAATTGTTAACAGGTTTATGATTGATGACAGATTTATTTTTAGTTTTGATTGTCATGATTACGATAACAGAGAAAATGTCTCAGCATTATATACTACTCACACTTTGCTAAGGATCACAGAAATTCACAACTTTACTTACATGTAGATTTATATTTTGAGCTTGTATCCATTTAAAACTGGATAAATAATGAGACGGTAACCCCTCTTGAGGCACACAGTCACTTTAATCTAACCTTATGCACTTGATACATCAGTAACCATAAAAATGGTTTTCATGGCAGCAATCGACCATTTTGCATATCATAGAACGAGTCACTGACAAGTACACAACACCTGTCAGTAGCAGGTATAGGATCAACAAGATGAAATGACATACTGAAACCTATGATCCATATTTACAATAAGCTTAGATATTTAAACCAAATTGGACCTCATATCATAGATTTCCGTTGAATCCATGATTTGATCCTTAGCAAAGTGTGAATAGTAAATCTTGACCATGTGGCTTAACGGGATTCTTTTCTCTGTTCAAAAGAAAGTTAAGTCTGTCAGCAATTGCTCATTATGTATATCTATATATGTTTAGATGGGGCTAATGCTGTTACAATAGGACTTTCAACAGGATCAGCACTTCTATTTCTGATGTTGATGGCAGTGTGCTACCGGTGTCGAAATGTCGTGAGATGTGACAGGTAAGATCATAACAGAAGTAAACAGTTGGCTGTGTTGTCTTTTGCATGTCGTGCTCCCCTTACATTACCCAACCCGTGAAGATTTGGGTTGGAATTGGTTTTCAGCAACCAATACTTATAGTAAAAGGCGACTAACGGGATCGAGTGGTCAGGTTTGCTGACTTTTTTGACACATGTCATCGATTCCCAATTGCGTAGATGAGCGCTCATGCTGTTGATCACTGGATTGTCTTGTGGAGACTCGATTATTTACAGACCGTCGCCATATAGCTTGTAAATTGCTAAGTGCGACTAAAACAACAAACCAACCAACCCTTACAATACCTGTAGTTCGTAGAAATCAACTGGAAAACAGTATTGTGGCTTGTTGAAACATATAGAAACATCGACAAAAAAGTGATTTTGGTCTTGATCGATTCTCCTGTTGGTTTACCGAGATGGTGTTCATTTTAGTTGCTTTACTGTCACCTCTTGGTCAAACCTAGTAGTTTATCAAAGTGCATGAACATACACAGCTGCCACTTTGCAGTTGCTATATGTAATTGTGTTTAGAGCTGATATGAAATGGCTATTTCACGTTACTACACGGTACTAATTTTAAGTGTCAATTGTTGTGACTTGTCAGATAAGCATGTGCCACACTTGGAACAGATTACATTATACATAAGGGTGTTACCTGGACACATGTGCCATCATTTGTTAAACTCGCCCTGTGAATTCTACAAAGTAGGAATGAAAATACAAAACAAATTGAGCTTGTGAACTTAACTGGAAAATATCTTGGTATTGTGGACAATGACAGACTCAGTGTGTAAAAATGAGATGACCTTAAAATAAAATAAAGCTAAAATGAGATGACGTTAAATTAAAAAATATGCTTCATAAGTATGACATTTGTTATTATGGGTGACAGGATAAAGCAACATGGTTGACACCCAAATAATATAAATGAGTCCACTTCTTGTTACAAGGATGAATAAATATGTTCTCCCTGCGGCCTTCCCTCTACCTGACAGAGTGGAGGAACACAAAGATGACCACGCTGTTGAGTACCATGGATATTGTGAAATACTGGAAGACGACGGCAACAGGAGTCACCAGCCTATCATGAACCCAGAAGAAGGAAGTGATTCTCCAATGCCTGTTTTGGCAGATTGTTTCCCAGCAGCAGGACACGGAGGTGGAGGAAGAGGAGGAGCAGGACCGGGTCCATCAAACGCCCGACAAGTGCGGGATGTCTGTGTGGATGACACAAACACTGTCGTCAACTACATATCGCCAGTTGAGTGATACTGAAAAACGTGACGTGTATATTCTGTAGGCATGTGCTACGGTGTTTCTGAATTTCCAATCTATTCATCCGTGAAGGTCCGGTTTAGAATTGATCTTCAGTAACACATGCTTGTCGTAAGAGGCGACTAACGGGATCAGGTAGTCAGGCTGTCTGACTTGCTTGACACATTTAATCGGTTCCCAATTGCGTAGATCAATGCTCATGATGTTGATCACTGGATTGTCTGGTCCTTTTTTTCTCGATTTTTTTACAGACCGCCGCCATATAGCTGGAATATTGCTGAATGAAGCTTAAAACTAAACTCACTCACTCACAGTTGTCCAGATTTTTACAGGAAAAACGTACCAGTATCATTATTGTAGTATTTCTCTATTGCTGGAACATTACCCTGGACGAATATTTTTTTTAAATTATGCAGTTTCAGTGTTGTCATCTTTACAACTGCCGGAGTTTGGTATGATTGTTTACATACCGCTGCCATGTAACTGGAATATTTCTGAATACGGCGTTAACATCAAACAAACATAAGCTGATAAGCAGGAAACGTACATATACTTCTCATCAAAGGTTTAGACTCACTAGTGTAAATATAGCCACTTACTTCAGCTGATAAGCAGGAAACGTACATATACCTCTCATCAAAGATTTAGTCTCACTATTGTAAATGTAGCCACTTACTTCAGCTGATAAGCAGGTAACGTACATATACTTCTCATCAAAGGTTTAGACTCACTAGAGTAAATATAGCCACTTACTTCAGCTGATAAGCAGGTAACGTACATATACTTCTCATCAAAGGTTTAGACTCACTAGAGTAAATATAGCCACTTACTTCAGGCAACCGTTCTAAACTAGATTTTGCAAAATATTCCATACTGTTTAAAGGTGCTGTTTAACTGTTGTATTGTAAAACAAATTCGTAACGTTGAAAAGATTATTGTCATGAGTTCAATAAATGATGAAAATTGCCGAATCCTTAACAAAACTTTACACCGAAACGCAGCTGTTCACATTGCACGATATTTGCACATGCTTTTCATCATTTGATGCATGATCCTCGTGCAATTCAACTGCATAAGGTTTGCAGTTGGTTCCCATAAGTTAGTGGAGAAATTCATCTTAGATATATCGCGATGTAAAAACACACACACAGATACACACACATACACACACACACACATACATATATATATATATATATATATATGTTACAGTCAGTGTCTACAATCAGGCAATGTGTACAATGACTGAAATAACCAGTCGCTTAGTCATTGTGTACATTGCCTGATTAATTAGCCCAATTATTGTACAGATTGACTGATTGTTGAACACATTGTAGACATTGCCTGATTGTAGACATTGACTGTAACATATATATATATATAGACACACTCACTCACACTCTCTCACACACACACACACACACACACACTCTCTCTCTCTCTCACACACTCTCACACACTCACTCACGCACACACACACACACTCTCTCTCTCTCACACACACACACAACATATAGTGAGTGATTTAAGTGAGCCTTAACTTTTGATGGGTAGTATATTTTGTTTTGGGTAAGTGTATGGTATGGAAACGTATAAGGGCCAAAACATGTTTTTATCATCTACGTAGAAGATGCTGTCCCAACAGCGAGGCCGCAGCGAACCAGAACACATATGTCAGGAGAAGGCGGTTGTGAATGATAACGGACAAGCAGGAAGGGAATTCCCTCAACTGTAACTAGGATTCCCTGACAGTCCAGCTGTACCTCATACCTCCCTAGCTTCAGGAGAAGGCGGTTGTGGATGATAACAGACAAGCAGGAAGGGAATTCTCTCAACTGAAACTAGGATTCCCTGACAGTCCACAGTGGTGAATGAAGTACTGTTGGAATCCGGGTAGCTTGACTTTTTTCATTTATTGGAAAATGAGTCCACCTTGTCTGTCTCCACCTCTCTGTGTTGTCGTCGTGTGCTGTCTTTGTGCTGTCATGCTGGCCACCTGGGTTTCCTCTCCACCTGTGTCTTTTCCTGTGTTGTGTGTGCATATTTTGGTCTCTTTGTGTGCCTCCTTTGTGTGTCTCTCACCTGTGTGTGTGTGTCCTGTGTGCCTGTGGCTGTGCCTCCCAGCTGTGCCTCTGCCTCCCACCTGTGTCCTCCACCTCCCCACCTGTGCCTCCACCTGTACCTGCCCCTCCTAGCTGTGCCCTCACCCCCTCCCCACCTGTACCTCACCCCTCCCTAGCTGTGCCTCACACCTCCCACCTGTACCTCACACCTCCCCACCTGTACCTCACACCTCCCTAGCTGTACTCCCTCACACCTCCCCACCTGTACCTCACACCTCCCCAGCTGTACCTCACACCTCCCCTAGCTGTACCTCACAGCCACCATCCTAGCTGTCCTCCACCACTGACGTACAAGGTCCTGGGGCTCTGACACATCTCCTCCCTTAAACAAAAATCCTTGACGTCAACGACTGAATCTCAAGTTCTGCGCAACACATCTGCTTCCTTACACAAAACCCGTGACGTCAACCACTGACTCACAAGTTCTGCTCGACACATCTGCTTCCTTACACAAAACCCGTGACGTCAACCACTGACTCACAAGTTCTGCTCGACACATCTGCTTCCTTACATAAAAAGCCGTGACGTCAACCACTGACTCACAAGTTCTGCTCGACACATCTGCTTCCTTACTACAAAACCCGTGACGTCAACCACTGACTCACAAGTTCTGACATCTGCTTCCTTACATAAAGCCGTGACACACTGACTCTGCTTCTGCTCGACACATCTGCTTCCAAAAATCCGTGACGTCAACCACTGACTCACAAGTTCTGCTCGACACATCTGCTTCCTTACACAAAACCCGTTACGTCAACCACTGACTCACAAGTTCTGCTCGACATCTGCTTCCTTACACAAAACCCGTTACGTCAACCACTGACTCACAAGTTCTGCTCGACACATCTGCTTCCTTACACAAAACCCGTGAGGGCAACCACTGACTAACAAGTTCTGCTCGACACATCTGCTTCCTTACATAAAAAGCCGTGACGTCAACCACTGACTCGCAAGTTCTGCTCGACACATCTGCTTCCTTACATAACAAGCCGTGACGTCAACCACTGACTCACAAGTTCTGCTCAACACATCTCCTTCCTTAAACAAAAAGCTGAAACGTCAACCACTGACTCACAAGTTCTCCTCGACAAATCTACTTCCTTAAACAAAAAGCCACAACGTCAACGACTGACACACAAGTTCTGCTCGACACATCTCCTTCCTTAACAAAAGCCGTAACGTTATCCATTGACTCACAAGTTCTGCTCGATACATCTCCTTCTATAAACAAAACGCCGTGACGTCAACCACTGATGTATATCGACAAATCGATGAGATACTTTGAGGAATATGCATTTTGTAAATTTCAGAAACAAAGTTAGAATAAATAGTTATACTAAGCACAGCTACCTTTTCGGTTAATATGCATCAACATCTTGCATGATAATGTTTCATATGGCAAAGTGTATATTATTTTCATGTCGATTTCATGTTGAGAGCACCATACCATGTTGCAAATTTCATGTACGAAAAGAAGACGACACTATGTATAAATCATGATTGGTGTCTCACATGCTGCTACGACCAAACGAAATATTGTAGAAATATTACTTACCTCGCGTCGATTCACATCAGCCCTCAAATGGAAGTAGTAGATCTCCTATATTCAAGACAAACGCCTTCAAGAAGAGAGGCACACAAGTTGTACCGTACTAAGGTATAAAGACTTCTAGACTTCAGCCTAGCTCTACTTTGTGACTGCACGCAGCTATGAGATAACCGGATATGTGCCCTACATAATTCAATTACAGTGAGAGTGAATAATACCCGACATAGTGTTTGCAGTTGTTCAGGCGCTTAATAGCTGTGCAGAAGATCCACCGTAAAGGACTTCTTTCTCCCCTGCTGAAACACGGACTACTTTTAAGGCTTTACAAGCAATCTACGAGGGACTATATGGCGCTTGGACTCATTACGACAATTCGTCAGTCTTTATGACCAATTAACTGGTGAACAAGGCCGAGTGCTCTTTTGTGATCACAATTTGATGTGCCTAACCGCCGAATGTGTAAAGAATTGGCTGGCGATTAGGAAAAAAACACGTTAACAAAGCTTGAGATAGAGATGAACACTTCTAATGCCACGCCGAACAAATATTAAAGGTGAACGTGTAACATTCTCAACCCACAGAGATTACTTGACATATCTTCCTACGAACCTCTGTTCTAATACGGTTATATTTCCCGGTTCTCGTAAAATCTCCTAGCGGCAAAAAGTCGAATTATCTCCCTTCTTTCAATCCACTCGGGACACGTGTTACATCGACTTAGATCCAACATGACTAATACAAGCAAATGTGGGGCCATATGCTTCCTCTGTCAGGGACTTGATGTGACACACAATATATTTAATGGCTAGCTTGTCCGTTGCCAACGAGGGTCCTTTGATTCGCCGTTACATGACTGAGTTCTGTCTAGAAGAAACGTTTGCGCATCGCGCAGGGGAAGAGGTTCTAGTTTTTACGAAGCATACGAAAATTACTGAGGCCTTGCGAATGATCACTTTGAAACAACGTCGCTGATTGCACAACTAAATCTGATTGCAACCAATCACGAATCCTGAACACTCGCACCATGAAAGGGCCGTTTTAGAACAGAGGTTCGTAGGAAGATATGACAAGTAACCTCTGTAGGAGGAAAGAATGACGTGTGATGGCGAGCTCAAGGATGGTCAGTTTCACGTGGCTGTTGCACGTGCCATGAGATGCAGAAAACGGATAATTAGAATATAAACATATTGTGTTGGAAAATCAGAGGCATATAACGAAATTATAATAGCTCTTAACTTTTATTTAAAACCAAACGCGTACGGTGAGGGTTTTGAATAAAAAAATAGAGAATCCAACGCGTTCGGTTTTAAACCAAAATTTAGAGCTATTATAATTTCGTTCTATACCTCTGATTTTCCAACACACTACGTTTATCTCCATTCTGCCATAACCGCGTTATAAAGATTTAAAAAATACATACTGTGTTGGAAAATCAGAGGTATATAACGAGATTATATACATCTCAATTACTTTGATTAACCAATCACAATCCACTATTTACTGACATCATGGTAGAATTCAGAAATACATGTGTTCAACAAACAAGTGAGTGAGTGAGTTTAGTTTTACGCCACTTTTAGCAATATTCCAACAATATCATGGAAGGGCCACAGAAAGCTTCACATTGTATCCATGTGGGGAATCGAACCCGGGTCTTTGTTGTACGATCAAATAAGTACTACATCTGATCGTGTGACGCCACAACCTGAGGACAATCACATTTAGCTACTTCGTTTTACGTATGTTAACGGGCAACGCACTGGTTGGAGATCGCGAAATGTGTAGAGGACTATATCAAAACCACACATCAACAAGGAAGTGGTAACGGACTTAACCCACACCACGTTCAGGTTTATTTAATAATATTTTTAACTGATATTAATACATTTTGTTCCAGCTATGCTCTGACGTCATTGATGTTACTCCCTACTGCATGCACTATGGGACTGCATCCCACAGCGGTGTGCTGTGTGTTATGTCCTGGTGGACCAGACAATCGTGTGATACCTCCTTTGTGTTATCTGCCTTTGCAGTTGGGTTCTGTTTAATTTAAAGGTTTATATTCAACGTGCTTATTTGCATATTTCTGGTCACTCTCCTACCCATAGTTCCATGCGGCAAGCCAGCATAGTATCTCCGCCACAGGCCAGACAAATGTGACGATTCGTCACATCTTGCATCTTGTCCATTCAATATAATGTACAGATTTCTTAACTCTTTTTATTTTTGACCAGCCTACTCATCTAATTAAACATCTTTGATAGAATGGTTTAGTTTCACTGAGAAAATATCCTAAAACATGTAACACTATTTCGATTTGCGTAGCGATCCTTTGTTTACATAAGTTGTGCGGCCCCACGTGCTGTCATCGAAGCCGACAGAGAGCAAACGATGCAGCCAGTTTGATATCTAAATATGTACTGTCATAAATGTTACTGTCGCCGTTGGGGAAGAATATACATGTAACAATGTAAAACATTGTGAAGAGCGCGCCGAAAAGCTTGCGTAAGTCCAGTCTCTTCTTATTATGAATATGCGCGTTTGTTTACAAACAAGAGAAAAGTCCGGTCGTGTGATATGCAAATTAGCCTGTGGCAGTGATGTTATGCTAAGTCATCACTGCGCCGGAGTGTGATTTCTGGTTTGAATAGGCCCCCAGGAACGCCTGATCGACAAGCGTTCGGAAAGTTAAAACCTATCGTAACCTATCGTAAGAACGTAGTGTTACAATCCCAGGTTGATCAGTGCATTTGCTCATAATGTCAATCACTGGGTTTAGTGATCTACACTTGGCTATTTGCTGACTCCTGTTACATGAGATTTTTGTTTAAATTAAAATCAAAGTAAGGGAAATGAGTCATATCTGGAGGGAATCTATTTAATCGTTTGAGGTTTTATAATAGTCACGTAATTCGTTACACAGAAGCAGTGAGTCTTTATGCTAGTGTCTTGTAATATATTACACTAGGTTGTACTATTTACTTCATAGAATACAACATATCAGTCCAAGTGTCTCCCCATACAACATCACACATCCTTGGGTAGACTCTGCAACAAGCTGTATCTACTACGACACTGACTAGACAGATATAACAATAAACAGGTAGTGATATATATGAAATATTCACCTAAATAAAGAAGCGCGGAAGAGATGTATTTTTGCTGGTTTCTTTGTTAG
Source organism: Haliotis rubra (assembly GCF_003918875.1). Lineage (NCBI taxonomy): Eukaryota > Metazoa > Mollusca > Gastropoda > Lepetellida > Haliotidae > Haliotis > Haliotis rubra. The sequence continues at coordinate 241,294 of NW_025765058.1, forward strand.
TTGTTTAACGCCGCACTCAGCAATGTCCCAGCCATATGGCGGCGGTCTGTAAATAATCAAGTCTGGACCAGACAGTCCAGTGATCAACAGCATGAGCATCGGGTTACGCAATTAGGATACGATGACATGTGCAGTTGATAGGTAGTGTTTGCTTGTTTTGTTGGTTGTTTAACGCCGCATTCAGTGATAGTCTGTAAATAATCAAGTCTGGACCAGACAATCCAGTGATCAACAGCATGAGCATCGGTTTACGCAATTAGGATACGATGACATGTGCAGTTGATATGTAGTGTTTGCTTGTTTTGTTTGTTGTTTAACGCCGCACTCAGTGATAGTCCAGCTGTATTGCAGCGGTCTGTAAATAGTCGAGGCTGGACCAGACAATCCGGTGATCAACAGCATGAGCATCGGTTTACGCAATTAGGATACGATGACATGTGCAGTTGATATGTATTGTTTGCTTGTTTTGTTTGTTGTTTAACGCCGCACTCAGTGATAGTCCAGCTGTATTGCAGCGGTCTGTAAATAGTCGAGGCTGGACCAGACAATCCAGTGATCAACAGCATGAGCATCGGTTTACGCAATTAGGATACGATGACATGTGCAGTTGATATGTAGTGTTTGCTTGTTTTGTTTGTTGTTTAACGCCGCACTCAGTGATAGTCCAGCTGTATTGCAGCGGTCTGTAAATGGTCGAGTCTGGACCAGACAATCCAGTGATCAACATCATGAGCATCGGTTTACGCAATTAGGATACGATGACATGTGCAGTTGATAGGTAGTGTTTGCTTGTTTTGTTGGTTGTTTAACGCCGCATTCAGTGATGGCGGCGGTCTGTAAATAATCAAGTCTGGACCAGACAATCCAGTGATCAACAGCATGAGCATCGGTTTACGCAATTAGGATACGATGACATGTGCAGTTGATAGGTAGTGTTTGCTTGTTTTGTTGGTTGTTTAACGCCGCATTCAGTGATAGTCTGTAAATAATCAAGTCTGGACCAGACAATCCAGTGATCAACAGCATGAGCATCGGTTTACGCAATTAGGATACGATGACATGTGCAGTTGATAGGTAGTGTTTGCTTGTTTTGTTGGTTGTTTAACGCCGCATTCAGTGATAGTCTGTAAATAATCAAGTCTGGACCAGACAATCCAGTGATCAATAGCATGAGCATCGGTTTACGCAATTAGGATACGATGACATGTGCAGTTGATAGGTAGTGTTTGCTTGTTTTGTTGGTTGTTTAACGCCGCATTCAGTGATAGTCTGTGAATAATCAAGTCTGGACCAGACAATCCAGTGATCAACAGCATGAGCATCGGTTTACGCAATTAGGATACGATGACATGTGCAGTTGATAGGTAGTGTTCGCTTGTTTTGTTTGTTGTTTAACGCCGCACTCAGTGATAGTCCAGCTGTATTGCAGCGGTCTGTAAATAGTCGAGGCTGGACCAGACAATTCGGTGATCAACATCATGAGCATCTATTTACTCAGCTGGGATACGATGACATGTGCAAGGACAGGTTGACCGCTGTAGTAAATTGAATTAATTCATAGATCAATCCAACACGTCCTCAGTTGTAACAAATATCTCCCAGCTTCTCATCTCAACAGCTTCTCATAGAACTAACAACAACCCCCCACCCCCACCCCACCCCGCACCCGTACCCCACCCCATGCTCACAAGTTTACACAATCAATCTGTCTGATTATACAACCTGCATACAATTCTACTGGTAAACTTGCCTTCCTCAACCCTGCACTTGGTAACTTCAAGCCCTGGGCTGTCACACTCTTCCGTGAAGGTCCGAGTTAGAATATTGGCCTCCAGTAACCCGTGCTTTTCGTAAGAGGTGACTAACGGGATCAGGTGGTCAGGTTCGTTGACTTGGTCGACACATGTCATCGGTTCCCAGTTTCGCAGATCTATGCGCATGCTGTTGATCACTGGATTGTCTGGTCCCGATTATTTACAGACCGCCGCCATATAGCTGGAATATTGCTGACTGCGGCGTAAAACTTAACTCACTCACCCTCAAACAAGCCGAGGCCTCTTACTCCACATATCGTGATCAGATATTTCTGCAGTCGCACCGAGCCCAGCGTATTTCCCGACAATACAATGTGCGCGAGCTTATTATATATGGGGGTGACAGTCAGTCCAGCCATTCACAGATTGACGTACTTATTAAATTATACTCTTACCTAGAAACTAAACGAACTTAAACATCATAAATATCAATTAGGGAAATATTTAAACAATATGCATGTATTGTATTTCTCTTCTGTCGGTCAACTGCCAGGTACCCTTACCCCTGCGGGATTATGTTACCTGTTTCAAGGAAGTGACGGTGTCGCGCGTAGACTGGGGGGCGTTTTGTTCAAGCTGCAGTGTCCTTGCAGTTAGAGCTGTTGAATTGACCCAGATAGCAGTCATGAATAGCGAATTGAATAACATCCTGAATATGCCTCATTGTGTACATTAACAGTTTGGTGAAAGTTTCATTAAACTATGGAGTCAAGGAAGGGAACATTATCGCGTTTCGCCCTTTCAAAAGGAACAAAACGTGAAAATCAACAGTGACAATGTGACGTTTTGGCCATTTATTGCATCGTCACTTCGTCCCGTTGTCGCGCATTGGATCATAACTATTGTTTTGATTTCACTAAATGGCGAAATTGCAACACCGCGTAAATGCTCCTTTGGGGATTGAATGCATAGGGCCCTGAACATGAACTTGCGAACTTGTGTCTCTATGAGTTACTGGGCGGTGGGGTAGTCTCGTGGTTATGGCGTTCGCTCGTCATGCCGAAGACCTGGGTTCGATTCCCTACACTGACACAATGTGTGAAGCCCATATCTGGTGTTCCCACCGTGATATTGCTGGAATATTGCTAAATGCGGCGAAAACCATACTCACTCACTCTGGTGTTCCCCACCGTGATAGTGCTGGAATATTGCTATAAGCGGCATAAAACAATACTCACTCACTCTGGTGTTCCCCGCCGTGATATTGCTGGAATATTGCTAATAACGGCGTAAAACCATACTCACTCACTCACTCACTCTGGTGTTCCCCGCAGTGATATTGCTGGAATATTGCTAAAAGCGGCGTAAAACTAATTCACTCACTCCATGAGTTACTGTATTTTCGTATGTTGATGATCAGTACCTCTCGGTGGAGTACTTTACACTTAAACAAGGTGGACAATTCCAGAGTCACTGAATTTGATAGTCGGTAACTTTCTGAATTTCGGTGCGGTTGGGTAGCCTAGTGGTTGAAGTGTTCGCTCGTCACGCCGAAGACCCGGGTTCGATTCCCCATACGGGTACAATGTGTGAAGCCCATCTTTAATGTCCCCAGTTTTGATATTGCTGGAGGGGCGGTGGGGTAGCCTAGTGGTTAAAGCGTTGGATCGTCACGCCGAAGACCCGGGTTCGAATCCCCACATGGGTACAATGTGTGGAGCCCATTTCTGGTCTTGCCCGCCGTGATATTGCTGGAATATTGCTAAAAGCGGCGTAAAACCAAACTCACTCACCCACTCACTCTGATGTTCCCCGCCGTGATCTTGCTGGAATATTGCTAAAAGCGGCGTAAAACTAAACTCAGTCAGTCAGTCAGTGAATGTTGTTAAAGCGGCATAAAACCATATTCACTCCCTCACTCACTGGATTGCATGACGTGGTTTCATGTGTCACGATATCAACATCTCGGGCTTCTGGTCAAGTCTCAGTAAGTCACAGATAGTCTGATATTGTTGGAGTGCTTCTTACTGCCGCGTAATGAAAGGTCATGGTGAACAAATTCTTGGATTTACTGATTATATTCAGCCAGGAAGTATTTCTTACATCTGTCTGACAAAGACGTGATTTAAACTCACATGTGTGCTTTCAGTTTCCGTGCTGTCCCATTTACATTTTGTAGGCCTTCATCATCCATCGACGACAACGTTCTTGTTTATGAAACCATGGTCACGGAAACATGTTAAATTGGAATATTGACAAAATACATTATCATATTTCTGCGCACGTTTTCAATGCAGGAGGTTTGCCATACCATCTGGAATGGAGAGACACACAGTAAACTACATACAGAGACAACCCAGCAAACTTATATACAGTGACAACCCAGTACACCTACATACAGAGACAACCCAGTACACCCATATACAGAGACAACCCAGTACACCTACATACAGAGACAACCCAGTACACCTGTATACAGAGACAAACCAGTACACCTACATACAGAGACAACACAGTACACCTACATACAGTCCACCTACATGCAGAGACAACCCAGTACAGCTGCATACAGAGACAACCCAGTACACCTACACACAGAGACAACCCAGTACACCTACATAGAGTACACTTGCATACAGTGACAACCCAGTACACCTTTATACAGACACAACCCAGTACACCTACATGCAGAGACAACTCAACACACCTACATACAGTGACAACCAAGTACACGTACATACAGAGACAACCCAGTACGCCTACATACAGTACAACAGTACACTTACATGCAGTGACAACCTAGTACACCTACATACAGAGACAACCCAGTACACCTACATACAATGACAAACCAGTACACCTACATACAGTGAAAACCCTAGTACACCTACATACAGTGACAACCCTGTACACCTACATACAGTGACAACCCAGTACACCTACATGTTGTGACAACCCAGTACACCTACATACAGAGACAACTCAGTACACCTACATGCAGTGACAACCCAGTACACCTACATACAGTGACAACCTAGTACACCTACATGCAGTGACAACCCAGTACACCTACATACAGCGACAACCCAGTACACCTACATGCAGTGGCAACCCAGTACACCTACATACAGAGACAACCCAGTACATCTACATGCGGTGACAACCCAGTACACCTACATAGAGTGACAACCCAGTACACCTACATACAGAGACAACCCAGTACACCTACATGCAGTGACAACCCAGTACACCTACATGCAGTGACAACCCTGTACACCTACATACAGTGACAACCCAGTACACCTACATACAGTGGCAACCCAGTACACCTACATACAGGTAGAACCCAGTACACCTGTAAACATGATTTAGTTCCGAGTAGTAAATGTTCCGGTTCGGAATAAATGCCGTGAAATTGAGAATGGATGACACGAATAAAAATTCCGCACATACGGCAAATATTCCATCGAACAGGAACAAATACCGTAGGCCTAACCTATTCCAGTCATTATTGAATGCAAAATGGACTCATCCAACTTGTCAACATCCGGGATGTCTACTAACTTCAACTTGGTTACATGTTGACTGTAACCTGGCTACTAACTGTAACTTGGTTACATGCTGACTGTAACCTGGCTACTGACTGTAACTTGGTTACATGTCGACTGTAACCTGGCTACTGACTGTAACTTGGTTACATGTCGACTGTAACCTGGCTACTGACTAACTGTAACTTGGTTACATGTTGACTGTAATCTGGCTACTGACTAACTGTAACTAGGTTACATGTTCACTAACCTGGCTACTGACTGACTGTAACTTGGTTACATAGTGACTGTAACCTGGCTACCGACTAACTGTAACTTGGTTACATGTTGACTGTAATCCGGGTACTGACTGACTGTTAATTGTTACATGTTGACTGTAACCTGGCTACTGACTGACTGTTAATTGGTTACATGTTGACTGTAACCTGGCTACTGACTGACTGTTAATTGGTTACATGTTGACTGTAACCTGGCTACTGACTAACTTGGTAACATGTTGACTGTAACCTGGCTACTGACTTTAACTTGGTTACATGTTGACTGTAACCTGGCTACTGACTAATTCTAACTTGGTTACATATTGAATGTAACCTGGCTACTGACCAACTGTAACTTTGTCACAAAATGACTGTAACCTGGCTACTGACTGACTGTAACTTGGTTACATGTTGACTGTAACCTGGCTACTGACTGTAACCTGATTAATGAAGGTAACTTGGTTACATAATAACTGAACTCTTTTAACACAAGATTCATTTAGAATCATCAGTTCGCATTGTGGGGAATCTACAATGTATTTTCATTAAAAAATTAAGTAACTTTCACACATGATCATTGCTTCTTGATAGCCACATGATGTATTCCATATGGAACAAATACCGTAGGAAAATCTTTTTTTCCTTTCCGTTCCCCCACGCCCCAATGTTTAAGACCACACCAACAAACAAAACCCTCTTTTAGACACTTTATGATGTGTGTGGAAGTTCCTTTTTAACCGGAATAAATTTTTGTGTGTGCGGAACGAAATAATTGTTCCGCATGCACTATTACAGGAACAAATGTTGGAATGAAAGGTTCCGCCGGAACTTTTACTATGGGGAACCTACATGCAGAGACAACTCAACACACCTACATACAGTGACAACCCAGTACACCTATATACAGAGACAACCCAGTACACCTACATACAGTGACAACCCAGTACACCTACATACAGGTAGAACCAAGTACACCTACATGCAGAGACAACTCAACACATCTACATACAGTGACAACCCAGTACACCTATATACAGTGACAACCCAGTACACCTATATACAGTGACAACCCTGTACACCTACATACAGCGACAACCCCAGTACACCTGTATACAGTGACAACTCAGTACACCTATATACAGTGACCACATAGTACACCTACATACAGAGACAACCCAGTACACCTATATACAGAGACAACCCTGTACACCTATATACAGTGACAACCCAGTACACCTACATACAGTGACAACCCAGTACACCTATATACAATGACAACCCAGTACACCTACATACAGTGACAAACCAGTACACCTACATACAGTGACAAACCAGTTCAGATACAACTTATATCTTGTATTTGAGATTGTACCTTCTCAGTAAAGTACGGATTCTTGTACTTCTGTTAGGCTGAGTCCCTTCCGGGATTCGAACCCATACCAAACAAAGGCACCGATCTAACACATTTCTGTATTCAAAGATTCAGGAAATTCGTTTAACTGAACAGAATGTGAGAAAACGCAAATGTTTGGGGAAATGTTTGACAGTTTTCAGAGATTTTCACCTTCCTGGTTAGGGGCAATAGGGAAGTGAAGAGGAAGTGTAGTTTTTTGTAATAAGCAGGGTGCTAGACGTATAACATGCTGTGATCACACAAGAAGGTTTTGGATGCTCGCCAGCCGCATTGAACATCGGAGATAGGGATGATTCTTGCTCCGAATAATCGTGTCTTCTTTATACAGTATAAACAGAATTCCATGTAGAAGGTCCACCATATTGTAAGTACATCACACAAAGACTTTCATTAGCGTAGTCAAGATTTCTGAACCTTGACTCGTCATTCCTGACTCTCAGCTATATCTTGTGAAGTTCAGATTTACACATTTCTGAAAAAACATGAACAGATCACTTGATTCCATATCCAGTGTGTGTCATCATGCTATTATCAACTTCTTGTGAAGTATACACTTGTAAACCATAACGTAGTGCTTCCCTGTTGTAAAAGCTGATAATTTATTTATTGAGTTTTCACTTTGTGCAGGTTCATTAGAGTTCAAACCTTCATACCAGGGTGTCCAGTTTTTGTGAATCTTGAAGCTTGCTTCCTTTTTAAATGAATCTGTATCGAAACGTCGCACTCACGAATAAAAAGAAGTTGTTATCCATAAAGTTTGTTCTATATTGTACTTCTTAACTTCTAAAATGCCACTCAAAGAAGTTATATTTTGTTGGTTTCTTATTTACATACTACATCATTTGAGAATATGAATGCACCACTAGATTCCACAATATGCTGCATATTCAGTGTCCGTCATTATTATGTTCTCAGCTTCCTGGGGAGTATACACTTGTACATCCCTAAGCTGCCTAAGTCCCCTTGTCTTTGTGTTTTGTTATGATTCTGATCTATTATAGTAAGTCATCAAAATATCACTTAATTGTTCTGTTCTGTTTCAGTGAACAGAATGACTGTCTAGTTGATAATGTGGACAGCATGCTTGGTAATGGCTACAGAAGGTAAGACATTGTACTGTTACTATTGTTCATCCCGTATTGTCATTGGTTAATATCCCTACTTTAGTCAGGATAATGTGGACAGCACTCTTGGTAATGGCTACAGAAGGTAAGACATTGTACTGTTACTATTGTTCATCTCGTATTGTCATTTGTTAATATCCCTACTTTAGTCAGGATAATGTGGACAACACTCTTGGTAATGGCTACAGAAGGTGAGACATTGTACTGTTACTATTGTTCATATCGTATTGTCATTGGTGAATATCCTACTTTAGTCAGGATAATGTGGACAGCTCTCTTGGTAATGGCTACAGAAGGTAAAACATTGTACTGTTACTATTGTTCATATCGTATTGTCATTGGTTAATATCCCTACTTTAGTCAGGATAATGTGGACAGCACTCTTGGTAATGGCTACAGAAGGTAAAACATTGTACTGTTACTATTGTTCATATCGTATTGTCATTGGTGAATATCCCTACTTTAGTCAGGATAATGTGGACAGCACTCTTGGTAATGGCTACAGAAGGTGAGACATTGTACTTTTACTATTGTTCATATCGTATTGTCATTGGTGAATATCCCTACTTTAGTCAGGATAATGTGGACAGCACTCTTGGTAATGGCTACAGAAGGTAAAACATTGTACTGTTACTATTGTTCATATCGTATTGTCATTGGTTAATATCCCTACTTTAGTCAGGATAATGTGGAAGAAGACAATACAAAATTATTGACACATGTGGGGAGATGAGATTAGGATTAAATTCAAAATTACTTCACTTATACAACGATGTGTCCTGACTAGCTGACCGCCTCTGTTGTGTAGTGGTTAGAGCGTCCACAAGGTCGCGGGCTCGATGCCCGACCGCGTCATACCAACAGACGTTTAATATGGTACTTGTTCGTCCCTGTCTGGCGCTCTGCATTAATGGGTACAACAAGGACTGGTCGGCTCGGAGTCAGTATAGTGTGTCTGAGTGGGGTATTCATGCTTCACTGCGGCGTGGTATCTCAGTGGGCTAGCACTGTAAAACCAGCTTAAGTCTGGGCTAGTACAAGCAGCCGCACATACACATACATAAGCATGCACGTCGTCATATGAGCGAAATATTCTCAAGCACGACGTTAAACCCAATTTCACCTCACCTCATCTGACTAGCTAAAACAAACTTTTCACCTCCTTGTTGGGGTAGGGCCATAGGTTCGAACCCAACACGCTACTCCCTATTCCATACATCGTGGAGTAACTGCAGTATGAATGTCAAATATTTTTTTGTATTTTCTATCATGCACTAGCATACAGGTATAACAATTTTGGGTCCAGACTCGATTATACCCAATTTTGGGGTGTTTTTGTCCGCGTGGCTTTTGTCCTGCTCCCAACAATTTTGTAGTGCTTCAAAACCGTACAAGTATTACTTATCTGTATTAAGATTAGAACCCTTGAAGATCCGGGTTAGAAATGGTCTTCAGCAACCCATGCTTGTTCTACCGGGACTAACGGGATCAGGTGGTCAGGCTCGCTGACTTGGTTGACACATGTCATCGTATCCCAGTTGTGTAGATCGATGTTCATACCGATCATCGCTGGAATGTCTGATCCAGACACTATGGTGTACAGAGCGCTGCAATATAGGTGTGTGCAGTGTTATACAAGAACAAGAACAAAAAAATCATAGGAACAACCACCAGTCTGTACCGCTATATGTTCAGGTATTATAGGTCTTGTAACTCATTTGCTATAGTTAAGTATCCTGTGTTTTGTTGAAGAACAAGCTCTTTATTTCCATTTAGCAAAACAATGACATAATATCTTCACAATTACTTTCAGCTGTTCCATGCCATTACACCCATCACTGTTCAGACTGTGACAGAGAGACGGGAGATTGCCTCACTGAGTGTGACACTGGGTATTACGATCCACAATGCAACTCTACCTGCAGCCGGAACTGTAGGAATAACACATGTGTGATGTCAGAACATGCTAGCGATGACTGCACTGAGGGTTGTGTGCCAGGTTATTCTGGCATTGGGTGCAACATACCATGTGACAGTCCAGGAGGTAGCTGTACAGCATGTCCAGGTGGTTGCGATGGAGGATATTGTCAGCTGGGGTCATCCTGTGTGTCTGGATGTGTAAACTCCTACTACGGACTGGCTGTAAAGCTGGTAGGTACAACTTGGTTATTCTTTTATTATGAAGACTATGATGTATACTCCCCAGGGCTTCTGAGTCCACGGAGAAATGACACTCCTACCCTTAGTGCATTGTATTCAGGAACTATACTCAAATGCAAAATTTATGACAGAAACAACAAACACAAGCAGTATTAAAGTTTCACTTTTTGTTGTTTACAATATTTTCTGCGTAATTGTAAATTAGAATTTTAAGTATCTCCAGCTGATTCTGTTCAATGTTCTCCCAGGGAACGAGTTATTTATATTCATTAACTTATTTGGTCAGGTACTACAGTGGGACTATCTGTAGGTCTATCCGGAGCTTTCTTAATCATCTTCCTGGTCCTGTGCTGCAAGTATTGTCAACGCTTAAGGCAGGACAGGTGCGTGAGTGCGCGCGTCCTCACATTGTTTATTGCAAGAACTGACACTAACGTGAATGTCGTAGTCAGTGACGATAACGTGGGGTCCTACCACGATGGCGTGAGGTGTCGTTCCTGACATCAGCTGCTCTGTAATGTACTGTCTGCATGTTGCTGTGTTGAGTCTGTCCCACCACTTGTCACTATAGCTCCTTACAATCAAACATTTTCTTCATCATAAACTGAACTGATAGTACTGTTCTAAACGTTCCCCGAGCTCTAGATTACAAAATGTTTAAAGAACGGAACAATAATATTTATGTTTATTAAATGTGAATGTCAAGGGTCATGTAATTCGAACTGATAAGTCTGTTTATAGGTTACTACTCTTATCACTAAATAATACCCATAATATAATACTACAATACCTAGAAACCAATGTTTGACTATTCTCATGTTTATGTAGATTTGGATGCTAATGACATGTGTTTTATATTATTCTTACTTCACTAGGGGCGGTGGGGTAGCCTAATGGTTAAAGCGTTCGCTCGTCATGCCGAAGACCCGGGCTCAATTCCCCACATGGGTACAATGTGTGACGCCCATTTATGGTGTACCCTGCAGTGATATTGCTGGGATATTGCAAAAGGTCGGTGTAAAACCATACTCACTCACTCACTCTTACTTCACAGTGTCATCAACAAAACAGAGATGTGCAACAACGTTGCCGAGATGAGTGGTGCCACTGTACAGGAGCTGGAATGGTATACTGAGATTCCACTGACAGACATGACCCTGGCTTCTGGGTCAAGGTCACTTGGTGGGAGCTGCGGGGCTGGAGGTGAAGCTGCTGCTGTAGCGGGTGACGTTTATGATGTTGCAGATGGAGGACAACGGGGACTTCCTGCTGTTGCTGACAACTTCTACTCCATGCATAGAAACAAATCTTTTTTGAAAAGGTATTGATATGAGTAATGACGATGTTAATTATGTAACTCTTCGTTTGATCTACTGCCCCGTGAAATGGAATCCGCGTCCACACAGAGTAGGAAAAATCGGCGTTTTTATGCTCATGGTCAGTGTATCAATGACCTGTTGATTATATAAGCTGATATCCCTGCTAAACAATGATGACTTAGTAGGCTTGCAGCATTCACTGGTGGTTCTGGGAAAGGTCTTTCGATGCATAATTACAATGGGAAACGCCCTTCAGGAAAATGATTTGAAATGAAACTTCAGAAGAATTAAAGTAGAAAAGCTCTGCCCTGATTTTACTCATATCTCAAACCGTTTAAAGAAAGTTAAATATAGGTATGTACATACCTGTTGTCTGGAAGAATCCGGGCTCTCGAGTATGGAGCTTAGTAACCTTGTCAGTGATGTTTATATACTCACAACCAATGATCAGTTTAGTACATCTTTATGTCAGGACAAACTACACGCTGTGGGTTAAGTGATAGTAAGTTATCCTATTATTTGTTTTACATTTTACCCCTCTTAACTTCATCAAACATCGCTTACAGGACAATGTGGTATGATGTGTGTAAATATCGTTCTAAAACCTAACTTATGTACGCAAGGTCCAACTAGTTAACTGACGTTTGCGAACTGCATGAAAAGTGAAATTGTTTAAGAAGTTTAAATGTATTTTAATTAAAGTTTGTCGTCTTGTATACGTCACGTGTTGAAGACAAATATGTCAGGAATATTTCTGACTGCCGCTATGTAACTTCAAGCTTCCACTGTATGTAAATGTTTCTCAATCAATCGTTCACTGGAAACATATTTTTTGTATTGAATTGTCACGTTACTATTACTCACTTTAGTTGACATGTCATTACTAATTGCGTAGATCGATGCTCATGCTGTTGATCACTGGATTGTCTGGTCCAGACTCGATTATTTACAGACCGCCGCCATATAGCTGGACTACTCCTGCGCACCGTTACCTCTTGCGCAACATGGTGTTACACGGAAATATTAGTGTACGATATAAATAATTAATGTGTTATCAATTTCCTTGTGTTTGTATTTTTTGACCGTGGAAACTTGGCAATGTTTCCCTGTATGTAGATGGCGAATTAAAGTTAGTTTAATGCTAAGTGTTGACAGAGTCCAGCGAAACCCAAACAGGGTAGTTAGCAGGCATTTACACGCCTCTCGATACAATATTACAATTTATCAATCACACTGCTCATGGGTCAGTCCAACTCTTCTTGCAGTGCCTGGCCAAGTTCAGCCAACCTGTCGGCGCCCTGTGACGTTGACCTTGACATCTCCCTGTCATTCCCAATGTTCAATGGGGAGATGTCTTAACTGTTTGATGGCTATAACATTCCGTGTTGTGATGCCGAAGGTGAAAATTGATAATTTGTGCACGGCGAGCGCTCCGTTCCTTGTCAGACTTGCCTGTCAAGTAAGTCCAGTCTTAATATAGACTCATCTGAAAACGTAACAAGTGATCAGTTGAGATGTGTACATCCTGGACGACTGCTGACAAAATGATATAGATGCAGCACATTTCGAGCAAGTAGATGCACTATTTCTATGACCCGTAACTTGTACACCAATAGTCTAAGTTTGCTGGAGCTGAAATCATTTTCGTAGAGCCTGGATTCTGAACAACGGATTCTGTACTCTTGTCGATCTGGACGTCTCGAACGAATCGATCGTCAACAGTTTGGTTGTGCTGGAACATGTTCTATAGTCTGCTAGCCACAGACTGTGAAACTGTGACTTTTTCCAGTTCCCAGCATGCCAATCGAGGACGCGGCAATCTCTTGTTTATATTAAAAAAATGAATGAACTCACAGCTGAATAATGAATTCAATCATTACGACTGACACAAATAATGTTCCTTGAAAGTATCAATACCACATACACTGACACAGGCAAAGACACAGAGACAGACACAGACACTGGCACAGACACAGAAAGACACAGACACAGACACAGACAGACACAGACACAGAGGCAGACACACAGACAGACACAGACACACACAGACACAGACACAGACAGACACATACACAGACACAGACAGACACAGGCACAGACACAGACAGACACACACAGACACAGACACACAGACACAGACAGACACAGACAGACACACATGCACAGACACACACACACAGACACAGACACACAGACACAGGCACAGACACAAACACAGACACAGACACACACAGACAGACAGACACACACACACACAGACAGACACAGACACAGACACAGACAGACACAGACACAGACACAGACACAGACACAGACACAGACACAGACACAGACAGACACAGACACAGACAGACACAGACACACAGACACAGACACAGACACAGACACAGACACACAGCACAGACACAGACAGACACAGACACAGGCACAGACACAGACAGACAGACACACACAGACAGACACAGACACAGGCACACAGACACACACAGACAGACACAGGCACAGAAACAAACAAGGCACAGACACACAGAAACAGACATAGACAGAACACACAGGCACACACACAGGACAGAGGCAGAGACACACAGGCACAAATACAGGTACAGACACAGATATAGAGAACAAGCACAGGCACAGGCACAGACACACACATTCACGGACACAGACACACCACACCTTCAAGACACAGACACACACACAGACAAACACAGAGGAACAGACACAGACGCACGCAGAGACAGAGACACAGGCATAAATACAGGCAAAGAGACAGACAGACATACAGACAGTTACAGGTACGAACACCGGCACATTCAGAAACAGGCACATACAAACACACTCATAGACACAGGCACAGCCAGAAACTCAAACACAAACACAGGCACAGGCACACATACAAAGGCATAATACATTTACAGATAAAGACAGAAACAGGCACAGACAATCACAAAACACAGACAAACGCATGTACTCACACACAGGCACAGGCGAAGACTCAAACACAGTCAAAATAAACAACAGAGACACAGTCACAAACTGGGGCACAGGCACAGGCATAAATACAGGCACGGACAGAGATACAGGTAAAGCCAAAGCACAAATACACGGTACAGACACAAAGCACAGGTACAGACAGAAATACCGACACAAACACAGACACAGTCACAAACACAGGCACAGACACAAACACAGTCATAAACACAGACAAAAAGAAAGACACAGGCAGAAAAACAGACAAAGGCATACACACAAACACAAGCACAGACACAGACAAAGCACAGGCACAGACACAGGCACAGGAACAGAAACAGACACAGATATAGGAACAAACACAGGCACAGACACAGACACATTCACGGACACAGACACACCCGCGGGCAAAGGCACTGACACAGACAAAGGGCACAGGCACGGGCACAGACGCAGGCGCAGACACAGACAAAGACAGCATAAATATAGGCAGAGAGACAGACAGACACAGGCACAGACAAAAACACTCACAGACACAGGCACATGCAGAAACTCAAACACAGGCACAGGCACAGAGAGAGACATGAAGGCATAATGCATCACACAGGCACAAACACAGACAGACACATAAACTCAGACACAGGCACAGGCAAAGTCAACAGCACAGACACCCAAGTGATTGACATCATGAGCATCGATCTACAGAATCGGGACACGATGACCTGCACAAACCATGTGAGGAAACCTGTCCTCCCCTACGATTACACTTAAGCCAGCCATGGGTTACTGAGGTCTCGTTGTAGCGATTGCATGCCCTGTCCTCACCCTACGATTACACTTTAAGCCAGGCATGGGTTACTGAGGTCTCGTTGTAGCGAATGCATGCGCTGTCCTCAACCTACGATTACACTTAAGCCAGCCATGGGTTACTGAGAGGTCTCGTTGTAGCGATTGCATGCCCTGTCCTCCCCTACCATTACACTTTAAGCCAGGCATGGGTTACTGAGGTATCGTTGTAGCGAATGCATGCAATGACTTTATACTGTAGAGTTAAGCTCAGAATTATTCAGCCACCCTTCATATCAGTAAAAGATTGTCAGATAATGGTGCAAATATATTGATGCTCGTTGATGAGTTTTACTGGTGTGAATGTTAAAGTGTGTCGACTCACACAATACTATCAAAGATTTTTTTCTGCAGAGGAGATGTCCCGAGCCTTGAATGCTGATGAACGCCCATCGCTCCAATGTTCCAAGTGTAACGGGAAATGTAATTCGGGGAGCACGCTTATAAAAACTGTCCTGTTTACTGCATTGTGTTACCGCAGTCATTGTGGCCGGCCATGGCTATATTTAGTACAAAGAAGAATTTCACGATAGCGTGTTAGATGTCTGTGTGTCGAACAGGTGGACTTAAATCACGTTCACAGGTACACCCTGACGGCGTCTCCATCTGCTCTGAGAAGGTATTTGATTTGACTTTAATATGTCGTCATCGTAAATGGTTCATTAGTAATACTTATTACAATTCGTCATTAGGTTTGTTTTATTTCTTGTCAAACTAAGGCACCATGTGGATTTCATGTAGATACAATTGTCTATATACACCTACCTGCCTTTATATGTTAAGCAAGTATTAATGTACATCTGGGTGTTATGAGAGGGTATACAGTCTGTTCTGTGTTACTATCTATTAAACATAATATTAACGTACATCTGGGTGTTATGAGGGAGGGTATACAGCCTGTTCTGTGTTGCTATCTATTACACATAGTATTAACGTACATCTGGATGTTATGAGAGGGGTATACAGCCTGTTCTGTGTTGGTATCTATTACACATAGTATTAACGTACATCTGGGTGTTGTTATGAGAAGGTATACAGTCTGTTCTGTGTAGCTATCTCATGGACATAGTATTAACGTACATCTTGAAGTTATGAGAGGGTATACAGCCCGTTCTAGTGTTGCTATCTATTACACATAATATTAACGTACATCTGGGTGTTATGAGAGGGTATACAGCCTGTTCTGTGTTGCTATCTATTACACATAGTATTAACGTACATCTGGGTGTTATGAGAGGGTATACAGTCTGTTCTGTGTTGCTATCTATTGAACATAGTATTAACGTACATCTGGATGTTATGAGGAGGGTATACAGCCTGTTCTGTGTTGCTATCTATTAAACATAATATTAACGTACATCTGGGTGTTATGAGGAGGGTATACAGTCTGTTCTGTGTTGTTATCTATTAAACATAGTATTAACGTACATCTGGGTGTTATGAGGAGGGTATACAGCCTGTTCTGTGTTGCTATCTATTGTACATTATATCAACATGCATCTGGGTGTTATGAGAGGGTATACAGTCTGTTCTGTGTTGTTATCTATTAAACATAGTATTAACGTACATCTGGGTGTTATGAGGGAATTATACAGCCTGTTCTGTGTTGCTATCTATTGTACATTATATCAACATGCATCTGGGTGTTATGAGAGGGTATACAGTCTGTTCTGTGTTGTTATCTATTAAACATAGTATTAACGTACATCTGGGTGTTATGAGAGGGTATACAGCCTGTTCTGTGTTGCTATCTATTGTACATTATATCAACATGCATCTGGGTGTTATGAGGAGGGTATACAGTCTGTTCTGTGTTGTTATCTATTAAACATAGTATTAACGTACATCTGGGTGTTATGAGGAGGGTATACAGTCTGTTCTGTGTTGCTATCTATTAAACATAGTATTAACGTACATCTGGGTGTTATGAGGAGGGTATACAGTCTGTTCTGTGTTGTTATCTATTAAACATAGCATTAACGTACATCTGGTTGTTATAAGAGGGTATACAGTCTGTTCTGTGTTGCTATCTATTACACATAGTATTAACGTACATCTGGGTGTAATGAGAGGGTATACAGTCTGTTCTATTGTTGCTATCTATATGGCATGTTCTACTGCCCAGATTGCATGTAATGTCAGTGAGCTCCAGTTGGAGACTGCGCAGCGTTGATCGTGTAACATAACAGCTATTTCAAACGCTCATAATGGCGTCCTGAATGCTCAGTTATTCATACAGTGACTGAGCACCATGTAACTCGGATTACAAAACACAGGTCATGTGACAATCTCTCCTGGATACACGTTATGCATGCGGGCCAGGACCCTGCAATGTTTTTTCGTCTTATGCTGGTACGTAATTTGCCTCTTTCGTTATCATCTGGTTCTGTTCACATTATTCACATATTATAACATACTGATTATGCAACAATACGTCAGATATCAAGATGTACACCCAACGTCTTGTTCAGGTTCGCCATGAACCCAGTATATCAGATAGATGTCTATCGGTCTGGTTTTAGATTGACGATGGGGTCATGGGCATGTCGATATGACCTTTGGATAATCACGAGGCCCTGTCTCATAGTCATGACATACGTTCATGAAAGTTTCTATAAAACAGTGGCTAAGTTGGTCTTCGCGAACAAAATCTCTAACTAATACTATTTCTCAAGAAGCAAAAAACAAAAAGTGCAGTAAATGTGAAATACGGTCATAGATAAAGTGTGAATGCACAATGCACATTTAGAATATGGCAAAGTGTATACATGTATTTGGGATAACAATTCCTCAGTAAAGTACAGATTCTCTACATTCTGGGGTTGAGTCCCATCCGTGAGTCTAACATCATTCTAATGGCATGAAACATTGTGTGGGTTTGAAACATGAATTGTTAGCCAGCACTTTGTTGCTCTCACTGTTGAGATTTGTTGTTCTCACTGTTGAGATTTGTTGTTCTCACTGTTGAGATTTGTTGCTCTCACTGTTGAGATTTGTTGCTCTCACTGTTGAGATTTGTTGCTCTCACTGTTGAGATTTGTTGTTTCTCGCTGTTGAGATTTGTTGTTCTCGCTGTTGAGATCTGTTGTTCTCACTGTTGAGATCTCTTCCTCTTACTGTTGCGATCTGTTGCTCTCACTGTTGAGATTTGTTGCTCTCACTGTTGAGATTTGTTGTTCTCACTGTTGAGATTTGTTGCTCTCACTGTTGAGATTTGTTGTTCTCACTGTTGAGATCTGTTGCTCTCACTGTTGAGATTTGTTGCTCTCACTGTTGAGATTTGTTGTTCTCACTGTTGAGATCTGTTGCTCTCACTGTTGAGATTTGTTGCTCTCACTGTTGAGATCTGTTGTTCTCACTGTTGAGATTTGTTGTTCTCACTGTTGAGATCTGTTGAGATCTGTTGTTCTCACTGTTGAGATCTCTTGTTCTCACTGTTGAGATTTTGTTGCTCTCACTGTTGAGATCTGTTGTTCTCACTGTTGAGATCTGTTGCTCTCACTGTTGAGATCTCTTCCTCTTACTGTTGCGATCTGTTGCTCTCACTGTTGAGATTTGTTGCTCTCACTGTTGAGATTTGTTGTTCTCACTGTTGAGATGTGTTGCTCTCACTGTTGAGATTTGTTGTTCTCACTGTTGAGATCTGTTGCTCTCACTGTTGAGATTTGTTGCTCTCACTGTTGAGATTTGTTGTTCTCACTGTTGAGATCTGTTGCTCTCACTGTTGAGATTTGTTGCTCTCACTGTTGAGATCTGTTGTTCTCACTGTTGAGATTTGTTGTTCTCACTGTTGAGATCTGTTGTTCTCACCGTTGGGATCTGTTGTTCTCACTGTTGAGATCTGTTGTTCTCACTGTTGAGATTTGTTGCTCTCACTGTTGAGATCTGCTGTTCTCACTGTTGAGATTTGTTGTTCTCACTGTTGAGATCTGTTGCTCTCACTGTTGAGATTTGTTGCTCTCGCTGTTGAGGATTTGTTGTTCTCACTGTTGGATTTGTTGTTCTCACTGTTGGGATCTGTTGTTCTCACTGTTGGGATCTGTTGCTCCTCACTGTTGAGATTTGTTGCTCTCGCTGTTGGGATTTGTTGCTCTCACTGTTGAAGATTTGTTGTTCTCACTG
The DNA here is from genome assembly GCF_003918875.1 of Haliotis rubra. Classification (NCBI taxonomy): domain Eukaryota; kingdom Metazoa; phylum Mollusca; class Gastropoda; order Lepetellida; family Haliotidae; genus Haliotis; species Haliotis rubra. The sequence goes on from NW_025765058.1 coordinate 260,808, forward strand.
TTGGGATTTGTTGCTCTCACTGTTGGGATTTGTTGTTCTCACTGTTGGGATTTGTTGCTCTCACTGTTGGGATTTGTTGTTCTCACTGTTGGGATTTGTTGCTCTCACTGTTGGGATTTGTTGTTCTCACTGTTGGGATTTGTTGCTCTCACTGTTGAGATTTGTTCTCACTGTTGAGATGTGTTGCTCTCACTGTTGGATCTGTTGTTCTCACTGTTGAGATTTGTTGTTCTCACTGTTGGATTTGTTGTTGCTCTCACTGTTGAGATTTGTTGTTCTCACTGTTGAGGATTTGTTGCTCTCACTGTTGAGATTTGTTCTCACTGTTGAGGATGTGTTCCTCTCACTGTTGAGGATCTGTTGCTCTCACTGTTTGAGATTTGTTGTTCTCGCTGTTGAGATTTGTTGCTCATTTCTTGACGCAGGAAACAGGTGTTCGTACACAGTGATGCTGAAAACTCTTACAAAATGAACCACACTCTTATTATTGTATTAAAACTACACGTAATTCATCGTATGTGAGTACACAGTGATGCTGAAAACTCTACAAAGATAGACCACACTCTTATTATTGTATTAAAACTACACGTAATTCATCGTATGTGAGTACACAGTGATGCTGAAAACTCTACAAAATGAACCACACTCTTACTATTGTATTAAAACTACACGTAATTCATCGTATGTGAGTACACAGTGATGCTGAAAACTCTACAAACTGAACCACACTCTTATTATTGTATTAAAACTACACGTAATTCATCGTATGTGAGTACACAGTGATGCTGAAAACTCTACAAAATAGAACCACACTCTTATTATTGTATTAAAACTACACGTAATTCATCATATGTGAGTACACAGTGATGCTGAAAACTCTACAAAATGAACCACACTCTTATTATTGTATTAAAACTACACGTAATTCATCGTATGTGAGTACACAGTGATGCTGAAAACTCTACAAACTGAACCACACTCTTATTATTGTATTAAAACTACACGTAATTCATCATATGTGAGTACACAGTGATGCTGGAAACTCTACAAAATAAACCACACTCTTATTATTGTATTAAAACTACACGTAATTCATCATATGTGAGTACACAGTGATGCTGAAAACTCTACAAAATGAACCACACTCTTATTATTGTATTAAAACTACACGTAATTCATCGTATGTGAGTACACAGTGATGCTGAAAACTCTACAAAATGAACCACACTCTTATTATTGTATTAAAACTACACGTAATTCATAATATGTGAGTACACAGTGATGCAAGAAAACTCTACAAAATGAACCACACTCTTATTATTGTATTAAAACAACACGTAATTCATCGTATGTGAGTACACAGTGATGCTGAAAACTCTACAAACTGAACCACACTCTTATTATTGTATTAAAACTACGTAATTCATCGTATGTGAGTACACAGTGATGCTGAAAACTCTACAAAATGAACCACACTCTTATTATTGTATTAAAACTACACGTAATTCATCGTATGTGAGTACACAGTGATGCTGAAAACTCTACAAAATAAACCACACTCTTATTATTGTATTAAAACTACGTAATTCATCATATGTGAGTACACAGTGATGCTGAAAACTCTACAAAGATGAACCACACTCTTATTATTGTATTAAAACTACACGTAATTCATCGTATGTGAGTACACAGTGATGCTGAAAACTCTACAAAATGAACCACACTCTTATTATTGTATTAAAACTACACGTAATTCATCATATGTGAGGTACACAGTGATGCTGAAAACTCTACAAAATGAACCACACTCTTATTATTGTATTAAAACTACACGTAATTCATCATATGTGAGTACACAGTGATGCTGAAAACTCAACAAACTGAACCACACTCTTATTATTGTATTAAAACTACACGTAATTCATCATATGTGAGTGCACAGTGATGCTGAAAACTCTACAAAATGAACCGCACTCTTATTATTGTATTTAAACCTCACGTAATTCATCGTATTGAGGTACACAGTGATGCTGAAAACTCTACAAAATGAACCACACTCTTATTATTGTATTAAAACTACACGTAATTCATCATATGTGAGTACACAGTGATGCTGAAACTCTACAAAATGAAGCACACTCTTATTATTGTATTAAAACTACACGTAATTCATCGTATGTGAGTACACAGTGATGCTGAAAACTCTACAAAATGAAGCACACTCTTATTATTGTATTAAAACTACACGTAATTCATCGTATGTGAGTACACAGTGATGCTGAAAACTCTACAAAATGAACCACACTCTTATTATTGTATTAAAACTACGTAATTCATCGTATGTGAGTACACAGTGATGCTGAAAACTCTACAAAATGAAGCACACTCTTATTATTGTATTAAAACTACACGTAATTCATCGTATGTGAGTACACAGTGATGCTGAAAACTCTACAAAATGAACCACACTCTTATTATTGTATTAAAACTACGTAATTCATCGTATGTGAGTACACAGTGATGCTGAAAACTCTACAAAATGAAGCACACTCTTATTATTGTATTAAAACTACACGTAATTCATCGTATGTGAGTACACAGTGATGCTGAAAACTCTACAAAATGAACCACACTCTTATTATTGTATTAAAACTACACGTAATTCATCATATGTGAGTACACAGTGATGCTGAAAACTCTACAAAATGAACCACACTCTTATTATTGTATTAAAACTACACGTAATTCATCGTATGTGAGTACACAGTGATGCTGAAAACTCTACAAAATGAACCACACTCTTATTATTGTATTAAAACTACACGTAATTCATCGTATGTGAGTACACAGTGATGCTGAAAACTCTACAAAATGAACCACACTCTTATTATTGTATTAAAACTACACGTAATTCATCGTATGTGAGTACACAGTGATGCTGAAAACTCTACAAAATGGAAGCACACTCTTATTATTGTATTAAAACTACACGTAATTCATCGTATGTGAGTACACAGTGATGCTGAAAACTCTACAAAATGAACCACACTCTTATTATTGTATTAAAACTACACGTAATTCATCGTATGTGAGTACACAGTGATGCTGAAAACTCTACAAAATGAAGCACACTCTTATTATTGTATTAAAACTACACGTAATTCATCGTATGTGAGTACACAGTGATGCTGAAAACTCTACAAAATGAACCACACTCTTATTATTGTATTAAAACTACACGTAATTCATCATATGTGAGTACACAGTGATGCTGAAAACTCTACAAAATGAACCACACTCTTATTATTGTATTAAAACTACGTAATTCATCGTATGTGAGTACACAGTGATGCTGAAAACTCTACAAAAATGAAGCACACTCTTATTATTGTATTAAAACTACACGTAATTCATCGTATGTGAGTACACAGTGATGCTGAAAACTCTACAAAATGAACCACACTCTTATTATTGTATTAAAACTACACGTAATTCATCGTATGTGAGTACACAGTGATGCTGAAAACTCTACAAAATGAAGCACACCTCTTATTATTGTATTAAAACTACACGTAATTCATCGTATGTGAGTACACAGTGATGCTGAAAACTCTACAAAATGAACCACACTCTTATTATTGTATTAAAACTACACGTAATTCATCGTATGTGAGTACACAGTGATGCTGAAAACTCAACAAAATGAACCACACTCTTATTATTGTATTAAAACTACACGTAATTCATCGTATGTGAGTACACAGCGATGTTAATACCTCTTACAAGATTAATCAGGCTCATTACCGTATAGAAACTACACTTCAGATATTTGACTTATGTGAATATGGTGAATTGATGATTGTACTTCCCCACCAATTCTTACAAAATGAACCATATTTAACTACATTAAGATTTTTCTGTTTGCACACAGCGATGTTGATATCTCTTATGAAATAAACCGGATTTATAAACCTAATAAAACCAGACTTAAGACATTTGGCTTCCACAACGTGCGTGAATATATTAACGTGATGATTATGTTTGCCCAACCACACTGGTGACCAGCACCTCCCTCTCCCCACCCCCCTACCAACACCCAAATCATTGACGCCATGATGCATTACTCTAATTTTACACATTATATGCTCTTATTAAACTTAGACTCCATACTCAGAAAGATATGCCCATTCTCACAATGTCGCTTTACAATAATAACCCGTAATGAGAAAGGTTCAGTTTGAGATGAACATTGTGTGAATTTGTGGCATTAAAGGCTGACACAGCCATCTGGTCACATGGAAGTTGTACACGTTGTTGCTGTCTCCTCATATGACGTCAAACTAGGGCCATTATGGTCAGATCGATCACATCAGACACTGTAGAAGTAAAGATCTATGACATAAGACACTGTGTATGGAATTACAGATCTAACACGTCAAAATAAAAAAAAACACAGACACAGACACAGTCACAAACTGGGGCACCGGCACAGGCATAAATACAGGCACGAACACAGATACAGGTAAAGCCAAAGCACAAATACACACGGTACAGACACAGGCACAAGACACAGGTACAGACAGAAATACCGACACAAACACAGACACAGTCACAAACACAGACACAGACACAAACACAGTCACAAACTGGGGCACAGGCACAGTCACAAACACAGTCACAAACACAGGCACAAAGCACAGACACAGGCAGAAAAGCAGACACAGATATAGGAACAAACACAGGCACAGTCACAACCACAGGCACAGACACAAACACAGTCCATAAACACAAAGACAGTCATAAACACAGCCACAAAGACAGACACAGGCAGAAAAAACAGACAAAGGCACACACACACAAACACAAGCACAGACATATACATCCCGCACAAACACAGACAAAGGCACACACAGGCACGGGAAACAGACACAGATATAGGAACAAACACAGGCACATACATATACATCGGCACAAGCACAGACAAAGGCAAACACAGGCACAGAAACAGACACAGATATAGGAACAAACACAAGCACAGACACAGACACATTCACGGACACAAACACACCCGCGGGCAAAGGCACTGACACAGTCAAAGGGCACATGCACGGGCACAGACGCAGGCGCAGACACAGACAAAGGCATAAATATAGGCAGAGAGACAGACAGACACCGGCACAGACAAAAACACTCACAGACACAGGCACATGCAGAAACTAAAACACAGGCACAGGCAGAGAGAGACATGAAGGCATAATGCATCACAGACACAGGCACAAACACAGACAGACACATAAACTCAGACACAGGCACAGGCAAAGGCAACAGCACAGACACCCAAGTGACTGACATCATGAGCATCGATCTACACAATCGGGACACGATGACCTGCACAAAGCAAGCGAGGAAACCTGTCCTCCCCCTACGATTACACTTAAGCCAGGCATGGGTTACTGAGGTCTCGTTGTAGCGAATGCATGCCCTGTCCTCCCCCTACGATTACACTTAAGCCAGGCATGGGTTACTGAGGTCTCGTTGTAGCGATTGCATGCCCTGTCCTCCCCTACGACTACGCCAAGCCAGCCATGGGTTACTGAGGGTCTCGTTGTAGCGAATGCATGCACTGACTTTATACTGTAGAGTTAAGCTCAGAATTATTCAGCCACCCTTCATATCAGTAAAGGATTGTCAGATAATGGTGCAAATATACTGAAGCTCCTTGTTCCAGTTTACTTGTGTGTGAATGTTAAAGTGTGTCGACTCACATAATACTGTCAGAGATTTCTTCTGCAGAGGAAATGTCCCGAGCATTGCCCTGCTGTCAGACGCCTTTCGCTCCAACGTTTCAAGTGTAACGGGAAATGTAATAAAGAACTATCCTGTTTATTGCATTTGTGTTACCGCAGTCATTGTGGCCGGCCATGGCTATATTTAGTACAAAGAAGAATTTGACGATAGCGGGTTAGATGTGTGTGGACAGGTGTCGGGTGTCGAACAGGTGCTCTGATAAGGTATTTGATTTGACTTTAATATGTCGTCATCGTATAATGGTTCATTAGTAATACTTATTACAGTTCATCAATAGGTTTGTTTTAGTTCTTGTGAAACTAAGGCTGCATGGGTGTTCTGAGAAGGTATACAGCCTGTTCAGTGTTGCTATCTATTGAACATAGTATTAATGTCAGAGAGAGAGAGAGAGAGAGAGAGACAGACAGACAGACAGACAGACAGACAGACAGACATGCAGGCAGGCAGACACAGAAAGAGAGACAGACAGACAGACAGGACAGACAGACGCAGGTAGACATGCAGGCAGGCAGACAGACAGACAACGGTGGATGTGTCGGCCGAGAGAGAGAGAGAGAGACTGAGAGAGCATGTCAGCTGTGGATATGAAGGTGTGTTTACCTTAGCATTATAATAAAAACATAACGCCAACATACCGGTGACATGTTGTTGACCATTCGTAATATTACTGGATAGCTTTGCTAGGAGTTGAATGGCTGTTGGTAGAGTAAGGTGTTAAATTAAAGTGAATCCCAAGTAGGCAATTACCACGGATGGATAGTACTTTGTAAATACCTTGTCCATGATTTACGGAAATCACACAGATTGCTTTTACTACTCACTCGATTAGTGTCACAGTTTTGTAGACGATACCGATAGTCGTAACATTTCCAGCTTTTGTCTGGTGTAAAGACAAAGTCCAGCCCATATCTCTTCGAGCTGGTACGTTTGGTGACTTACTGCGAACTTAGAGAAATAATCTACATGCTCGGTTTTGTACAGCATTTATACAACTAAACAAGAGGCAACCTCTTCATTGTTAGGGTTGGCATCCCCGAAAACCTGGGTTTGAATTGGTCTAAGAAATTGCGTAGATCAATTCTCAATATATATCATGGACTTATTCATTCAATATCTAAAACAAGACTGTTCAATACAGTGTTGGACAGTGGTATTTTCCCAGAGACCTGGAACACTGGCGTGATAATCCCGCTGTACACATCTGGTTCTGTGAGCGATCCAAATGACTACCGAGGCATCACCCTACACAATGTGCAAGGCAAGATTGTCATACATGTATTCTCGGAGAATCGTCTCCGAATCTGGATGGCTCAATCATCTGTTATCAGAATCTCAAGCAAGATTCCGACCTAATAACTCGACGATAGACCATGTCTTTACTCTCCAAGCCCTAGCTACAAAGTACATGTCAAAGCTAAACGTGTTTTCTACTGCGCGTTCATTGGTTTTCAGGAAAGCCTTTGACTTTATTGATAGACAAGAACTCTTGGATATGCTGTTTAACAAGTGATATCGATATAAACTATTCACTATCCTTAAAACATTTATGAATCTGTTAAGGCGTGTGAAAGGTGAGGGTTGGGCGTGGGGAGGGTGGAGTGTAACGTCTTCATTCACATCTTCCTGTGGCGTCAGACAGGGCTCTGTCCTGAGTTCAGTATGTATTCAAATTGTGAAAAAGTGATATTTTTGTTTCTCAGCACATGGAAGACATTGTCTTATTACTGTTCGCTGATGATGTTTCAGCGTGTGCCTGCACCGTGGTTGTTTTGCAAAACAGCTTGATGTAGTCCATGCATACTGTCAGAAATGAGGACTTGAAATCAATATGAAGAAAAACGAATGTTTTTGTATTCCGAAACGGTGGAAATGTGAGCAGAAAGAAACAGTGGCACATTAGGAACCCACATGTTAAAACTGCAACCTATTATAGCTACCTTGGTGTTCCTGTTTTCATCATCATTGAAGTGGTCAAAAGCATGTCAAACTATCTCCTCAAAGCTAGTAAAGTCATTTTCTCCATGTATAGATTATTTCGTAAGCATAAGCATATTTCCTTCACTGTTCCTTTTTGTAAAACAATTATAGTAAAACATGCCTGTATTACTATATGGTTCAGGAAATCTAGGGCTAGGTATTATGAATTCATAGAAAGGTACACACTACATACTTCAAATTATTTCTAAATGTTGGCAAGAATGTAGTAGATCCTGTGGTGCACGTGTCTACTCAAATACGTCTCATAAAGGGTTTGGTTAAAATTATTAAGAATGGAATCCACACCACCATCCTCACCAGCGTTATTTATGCCTAAAAAACTTGATGAAAATGAGTAAGGTAAACATACATGGGTGTCAGATGTCCGTCACTTACTTTTCACAACAGGTTGTTCATATGCTTGGATAGCGTAAGATGCAGGAAACATGCACATGTTTATCAGTACTTTACACAAAGCGTCCGTGATATATATTCCCAGGACTGGCATTACTCACTTTGCATATCCATATTGTTAAAGAATTACTCGACTTTCAAATTATCATAACAGCCTGAACTGAAAGCCTGAAAGCACTAGTGACAAGACCTTCATTCGTGCATTCTGTAAATTACGTATTGCATTGCATTCGTTTAAAGTAAATCTACTGAGACAAAACAATTATGTAGCAGGGCGTGGAGTCATCCCATAGATAACATCCTTACCTTGTCAGCTTGCTGACGGGGTTAACGTCTTTGGTCATGAGGACAAGGCGTCCGACTTCGGATCAGAAGGTCCGTGGTTCGAATCACGGGACTCGGAAATTTTATGGCCGCTACATTGGCCTCAACTTTGGGCTGAGCTGAGTTCATATGAAATTTGAGCAAAATAAGTCTCAGTACCCAACTATGCAGCTCGGGTCGTGCCTTCTGTTGACGGGGGAGTATGTAGCAGGGCGTGGAGTCATCCCATAGATGACATCCTTACCTTGTCAGCTTGCTGCCGGGGTTAACCTCTTTGGTCATGTTGACAAGGCGTCCGACTTCGGATCAGAAGGTCCTTGGTTCGAATCCCAGCACGGGACTCGGAAATTTTATGGCTGCTACAAATCTACTAATGAAAACATTGCTGTATGCACAAGTTGTAACCAAGGAAATCTCGAAGATGAGTACCATGTATTACTTGTATGTGAAAGGTATGCGGATCTCCGAACAAAATATTTACATAGTATCAATTACAAATGTCGCATATTATCAATTACAAATGTCGCATATTGTCAATTACAAATGTCGCATATTATCAATTACAAATGTCGCATATTATCAATTACAAATGTCGCACTTCTGTCGCAATTTTCATGAAACGTGTTTTCCTTATCATGAAGATGTACATAAGTTCTTGCTGTCACCATGCTACGGCTATGTCGTCACAATCAATTGTACTTTGGGCCACATGGACAAAATACCGAATAAATGAATTGAACTGGATTGTGTGGTCAAGACACGCTTATTTCCAGATTTATAGCATAGCTTAAATGTTGTTGACTTCATAGTTCCATGGTTTTGAAGTTTGTGTTAATTGTTCATGTTCTAGCAGGTAAAGTACCCGCTAGAGAGCTCTCAGTGATGTGGCTGCAAACAGCTCTACTATTGCTTGGTGAGTTCATGTACACTGGTTTAGAACCAAGAGTAGTGTAGCAGTACCATGATCTCAATGACAAAGTTGTAGGAAAGTTATATGAATGGTATCATCTGCTGATAAATGACTTTCTCTGTGGGGCAGTATTCCAAACTCAGACTGGCTTAAGATATACAGTTTCGCTCCACCATTCATGTATAGTGTAATAAAACACTTTCGCCCTGAACTATTATAGTTAAAGTACGAGGACGCTGGCGTCCGAGTGCTTTAACGTTATAATAGTTCAGGGCAAAAGTGCTTTATGACACTATACATGGTGGTAGAGCGAACTGTATTCCTTCTTAGATGCCAAATGTCATACTTTCTAAGGATAATTACGATTAATTTAAGGCAGAAAACAAGCGACGGTGTCGGTGACCTAAATTAAGAATCCTCGCACAGGGCTAACTTGCGTGCTGTTCTAGTGATGTGTCTGACCCCTACGTTAAAACAAACGTTACCAGAAAAAAAAATGATAACAGTTTGATGACGGTTTAAGTTCGGATTAAATATCTTCTGATTTATTTTAATTACATCTGCCATTAACGTAAACCATATGAGGCAATATGAACGTCGCATTTCCACTACCAACGTAAGTTTAGATCAGTACATCCAGATAAAGCTGAGTAGTCAAGCGACATTCCACGATTGCATTGTGGGAATGCAAACATTGCGAACGTTACCTTGTCGCTGAAAACGCGTGAGTCGAATTGAAACATTTTAACCGTTGTAAAACATAAACGTAATCTTTCCACCAGTGATGTTAGCTGCGTGAAGCAACTGCAAACCAAGAAACGGGATACAACGGAGTAGTTTACTGTAGGATGCCGTACGAGGCGATGACAACTGACATGCATCGTGACGTCGCTTACATTGTGACGTAATGTGAACTTGTTCGATTACGAGGAGGCACACTAGAATGGCACAATGACGGATAACGTCATTCAACTGTTACGTCATCAAAAACTATACCTAAATTGTCTGATAATGTTGTTGTTTTTCGACTGTTCTAACCGCTAGGCATCTTAGAATATCAATTACAATGGGCATATGTGTTATATTACCTTTTCAATTTAAGGGTATGTTCGATTTTTGTTTTTCCTGTTTCAGTATGGCATAATTCCATTCCAGCATCACAAGCTCATGGCGTTGAGGACTGCGACTATGGAGTATATGGCGAGAACTGCGACAGGCCCTGCCCCTCCAACTGTGCAACTGCCCAACAGAAAAACCTCACACACTGCAATAAGTACACTGGGGAATGTTCTGAGGGATGTGTTCGTGGTTACCATGGCGACCAGTGTAATATATCCTGCAGCAGAGGCTGTTTAAACGAAACCTGCAATATTGGAGATGGACATTGTACGTTAGGGCTGCCATGGGAACTACAAGGGGAGTTCTGCAATGTGACAATAGGTATGTTAGATCTTTGGACGATATTGTATCTTAAGCCAGCAAATATTGCAATTGCTAATAGACATACGTATTTTTTCAAGAAATAACTTTGATAAAGCTGGAAATACGCGTCAGATGAATGTAGTGCGTATGTTCAATCAGGCCAGAATACATGACGTTTGGTAGAACAGAGATCATGGAGACACATTATTTATACCATACGTGTCATCAAATCCCCAGGAATTAAGTTTTGGCAACCTCAGAGAAAACAACCATTTGTAACATGGATAGTGTCACGTGAAAAATATAAGGCAAAACGTATTTCTTTGAACATCAGTAGGGCCCTGTTTAGAAATGTGGAAACAGTTACATAATCCCTCTTTAAAAGTTCAGAACATTAGTCAAAAAATCAGTGCCAACTAAAGGACATCGAGAAAGCATACATAAATAAAACGAAAAACCTTTTCCACATTCACAAGACATCTCTAATAAAAGTAGTGTCCGTTGTATAGATCTGAATTTATCATGTATCTTTGTATGTTCAACATAGAACGTCTGAGCAAAACAATAACATGTCTTAACTATTCTCAGAAAAATGTTGGTGTAAAGGAAAAATGGCTGTGAAATTACAGGAATAAACCAGTGATGTTAGCAGGTGTTCGAGAAAGGGGATATTAAGCATGTCCTACCACCCACCATTCACAAAATCGTCTTTGTTCGTCAAACTTATTTCATCTTCATTTTGCTTTTGCGTTAAAGAAACTGTGGTGACGACACATACAACGTTACGAACAACAGAGGCGTCTCCCGTAGAGCCTGCAGCAGATCTCGCAGTGATTATCGTTCCTATCGTCGTCGTCATCATCCCTCTGTCTGGTCATAGTGGCTGTCTACATGGTGTAAGTGTACAACTGACACAACTACTCATTCATCATACTCTGTCTGGTCATAGTGGCTGTGGTGGTCTGCATGGTGTAAGTGTACAGCTGACACAACTACTCATTCATCATACTCTGTCTGGTCATAGTGGCTGTGGTGGTCTGCATGGTGTAAGTGTACCGCTGACACAACTACTCATTCATCATACTCTGTCTGGTCATAGTGGATGTGGTGGTCTGCATGGTGTAAGTGTACAGCTGACACAACTACTCATTCATCATCACACTCTGTCTGGTCATAGTGGCTGTGGTGGTCTTGCATGGTGTAAGTGTACAGCTGACACAACTACTCATTCATCATACTCTGTCTGGTCATAGTGGCTGTGGTGGTCTGCATGGTGTAAGTGTACAGCTGACACAACTACTCATTCATCATACTCTGTCTGGTCATAGTGGCTGTGGTGGTCTGCATGGTGTAAGTGTACCGCTGACACAACTACTCATTCATCATACTCTGTCTGGTCATAGTGGCTGTGGTGGTCTGCATGGTGTAAGTGTACAGCTGACACAACTACTCATTCATCATACTCTGTCTGGTCATAGTGGCTGTGGTGGTCTGCATGGTGTAAGTGTACAGCTGACACAACTACTCATTCATCATACTCTGTCTGGTCATAGTGACTGTGGTGGTCTGCATGGTGTAAGTGTACAGCTGACACAACTACTCATTCATCATACTCTGTCTGGTCACAGTGGCTGTGGTGGTCTATATGGTGTAATTACCGCTGGACACAACTACTCATTCATCATACTCTGTCTGGTCATAGTGACTGTGGTGGTCTGCATGGTGTAAGTGTACAGCTGACACAACTACTCATTCATCATACTCTGTCTGGTCATAGTGACTGTGGTGGTCTGCATGGTGTAAGTGTACCGCTGACACAACTACTCATTCATCATGCTCTGTCTGGTCATAGTGACTGTGGTGGTCTGCATGGTGTAAGTGTACCGCTGACACAACTACTCATTCATCATATTCTGTCTGGTCATAGTGGCTGTGGTGGTCTGCATGGTGTAAGTGTACAGCTGACACAACTACTCATTCATCATACTCTGTCTGGTCATAGTGACTGTGGTGGTCTGCATGGTGTAAGTGTACAGCTGACACAACTACTCATTCATCATACTCTGTCTGGTCATAGTGGCTGTGGTGGTCTGCATGGTGTAAGTGTACAGCTGACACAACTACTCATTCATCATACTCTGTCTGGTCATAGTGGCTGTGGTGGTCTACATGGTGTAAGTGTACCACTGACACAACTACTCATTCATCATACTCTGTCTGGTCATAGTGGCTGTGGTGGTCTGCATGGTGTAAGTGTACCGCTGACACAACTACTCATTCATCATACTCTGTCTGGTCATAGTGGCTGTGGTGGTCTGCATGGTGTAAGTGTACAGCTCACACAACTACTCATTCATCATACTCTGTCTGGTCATAGTTGCTGTGGTGGTCTGCATGGTGTAAGTGTACAGCTGTCACAACTACTCATTCATCATGCTCTGTCTAGTGATAGTGACTATGGTGGTCTACAAGGCGTAAGGGTACAGCTGACACAACTACTCATTCATCATACTCTGTCGGGTCACAGTGGCTGTGGTGGTCTATATGGTGTAAGTTTACCGCTGACACAACAACTCATTTATCATACTCTGTCAGGTCATAGTCTCTATGGTTGTCTACATGGTGTAAGTGTTCAACTGACACAACTACTCATTCATCATACTTTGTCTGGTGATAGTGACTGTGGTGGTCTGCATGGTGTAAGTGTACCGCTGACACAACTACTCATTCATCATGCTCTGTCTAGTGATAGTGACTGTGGTTGTCTGCATGATGTAAGTGTACAGCTGACACAACTACTCATTCATAATATTCTGTCTGGTCATAGTGGCTGTGGTGGTCAGCATGATGTAAGTGTACCGCTGACACAACTACTCATTCATCATACTCTGTCTGGTCATAGTGGCTGTGGTGGTCTGCATGGTGTAAGTCTACAGCTGACACAACTACTCATTCATCATACTCTGTCTGGTCATAGTGGCTGTGGTGGTCTGCATGGTGTAAGTGTACAGCTGACACAACTACTCATTCATCATACTCTGTCTGGTCATAGTGCCTGTGGTGGTCTACACATGGTGTAAGTGTACCACTGACACAACTACTCATTCATCATACTCTGTCTGGTCATAGTGACTATGGTGGTCTACATGGTGTAAGTGTACCACTGACACAACTACTCATTCATCATACTCTGTCTGGTCATAGTTGCTGTGGTGGTCTGCATGGTGCAAGTGTACAGTTGTCACAACTACTCATTCATCATGCTCTGTCTGGTGATAGTGACTATGGTGGTCTACATGGCGTAAGGGTACAGCTGACACAACTACTCATTCATCATACTCTGTCGGGTCACAGTGGCTGTGGTGGTCTATATGGTGTAAGTTTACCGCTGACACAACAACTCATTTATCATACTCTGTCAGGTCATAGTCTCTATGGTTGTCTACATGGTGTAAGTGTTCAACTGACACAACTACTCATTCATCATACTTTGTCTGGTGATAGTGACTGTGGTGGTCTGCATGGTGTAAGTGTACCGCTGACACAACTACTCATTCATCATGCTCTGTCTGGTCATAGTGGCTGTGGTGGTCTGCATGGTGTAATTGTACCGATGACACAACTACTCATTCATCATATTCTGTCTGGTCATAGTGGCTGTGGTGGTCTGCATGGTGTAAGTGTACAGCTGACACAACTACTCATTCATCATTCCCCTGTCCTGGTCATAGTTGCTGTGGTGGTCTGCATGGTGTAAGTGTACAGCTGACACAACTACTCATTCATCATACCCTGTCTGGTCATAGTTGCTGTGGTGGTCTACATGGTGTAAGTGTACCACTGACACAACTACTCATTCATCATACTCTGTCTGGTCATAGTGGCTGTGGTGGTCTGCATGGTGTAAGTGTACCGCTGACACAACTACTCATTCATCATACTCTGTCTGGTCATAGTGGCTGTGGTGGTCTGCATGGTGTAAGTGTACAGCTGACACAACTACTCATTCATCATACTCTGTCTGGTCATAGTGGCTGTGGTGGTCTGCATGGTGTAAGTGTACCGCTGACACAACTACTCATTCATCATACTCTGTCTGGTCATAGTGGCTGTGGTGGTCTGCATGGTGTAAGTGTACAGCTGACACAACTACTCATTCATCATACTCTGTCTGGTCATAGTGGCTGTGGTGGTCTGCATGGTGTAAGTGTACAACTGACACAACTACTCATTCATCATACTGTCTGTCTGGTCATAGTGGCTGTGGTGGTCTGTCATGGTGTGGTGGTCTGGCATGTGTAAGTACGACTGACACAACTACTCATTCATCATACTCTGTCTGGTCATAGTGTGCTGTGGTGGTCTGCATGGTGTAAGTGTACCGTTGACACAACTACTCATTCATCATCATACTCTGTCTGGTCATAGTGGCTGTGGTGGTCTGCATGATGTAAGTGTACAGCTGACACAACTACTCATTCATCATACTCTGTCTGGTCATAGTGGCTGTGGTGGTCTGCATGGTGTAAGTGTACCGATGACACAACTACTCATTCATCATACTCTGTCTGGTCATAGTGGCTGTGGTGGTCTGCATGGTGTAAGTGTACAGCTGACACAACTACTCATTCATCATACTCTGTCTGGTCATAGTGGCTGTGGTGGTCTGCATGGTGTAAGTGTACAACTGACAGAACTACTCATTCATCATACTCTGTCTGGTCATAGTGGCTGTGGTGGCTCTGACATGGTGTAAGTGTACCAGCTGACACAACTACTCATTCATCATACTCTGTCTGGTCATAGTGGCTGTGGTGGTCTGCATGGTGTAAGTGTACAGCTGACACAACTACTCATTCATCATACTCTGTCTGGTCATAGTGGCTGTGGTGGTCTGCATGGTGTAAGTGTACAGCTGACACAACTACTCATTCATCATACTCTGTCTGGTCATAGTGGCTGTGGTGGTCTGCATGGTGTAAGTGTACAGCTGACAACTACTCATTCATCATACTCTGTCTGGTCACAGTGGCTGTGGTGGTCTACATGGTGTAAACGTACCGCTGACACAACTACTCATTCATCATACTCTGTCTGGTCATAGTGACTGTGGTTGCCTACATGGTGTAAGTGTACAACTGACACAACTACTCATTCATCATACTCTGACTGTGGTGGTTGATGGTGACTGTGGTGGTCTGCATGGTTTAAGTGTAGAACTGACACAACTACTCATTCATCATACTCTGTCTGGTCATAGTGGCTGTGGTGGTCTGCATGGTGTAAGTGTACAGCTGACACAACTACTCATTCATCATACCCTGTCCTGGTCACAGTGGCTGTGGTGGTCTGCATGGTGTTAAGTCTACAGCTGACACAACTACTCATTCATCATACTCTGTCTGGTCATAGTGGCTGTGGTGGTCTGCATGGTGTAAGTGTACAGCTGACACAACTACTCATTCATCATACTCTGTCTGGTCATAGTGCCTGTGGTGGTCTACATGGTGTAAGTGTACCACTGACACAACACTCATTCATCATAATTCCGCCTGGTCATTGTGGATGTGGTGGCCTGCATGGTGTAAGTTTACCGTTGACACAACTACTCATTCATCATGCTCTGTCTAGTCATAGTGACTGTGGTGGTTTACATGGTGTAAGTGTACCGCTGACACAACTACTCATTCATCATACTCTGTCTGGTCATAGTGGCTGTGGTGGTCTGCATGGTGTAAGTGTACAACTGACACAACTACTCATTCATCATACTCTGTCTGGTCATAGTGGCTGTGGTGGTCTGCATGGTGTAAGTGTACAGCTGACACAACTACTCATTCATCATACTCTGTCTGGTCATAGTGGCTGTGGTGGTCTGCATGGTGTAAGTGTACACTACTGACACAACTACTCATTCATCATACTCTGTCTAGTGATAGTGACTGTGGTGGTCTGCATGGTGTAAGTGTAGAGCTGACACAACTACTCATTCATCATACTCTGTCTGGTCATAGTGGCTGTGGTGGTCTGCATGGTGTAAGTGTACCACTGACACAACTACTCATTCATCATACTCTGTCTGGTCATAGTGGCTGTGGTGGTCTGCATGGTGTAAGTGTACAGCTGACACAACTACTCATTCATCATACTTTGTCTGGTCATAGTGGCTGTGGTGGTCTGCATGGTGTAAGTGTACAGCTGACGACACAACTACTCATTCATCATACTCTGTCTGGTCATAGTGACTGTGGTGGTCTGCATGATGTAAGTGTACCGCTGACACAACTACTCATTCATCATACTCTGTCTGGTCATAGTGGCTGTGGTGGTCTAGCATGGTGTAAAGTGTACCGCTGACACAACTACTCATTCATCATTCTCTGTCTGGTCATAGTGGCTGTGGTGGTCTACATGGTGTAAGTGTACACCTGACACAACTACTCATTCATCATCCTCTCATCAGGTTATAGTGGCTGTGGTGGTCTGCATGGTGTAAGTGTACAGCCGACACAACTACTCATTCATCATACTCTGTCTGGTCATGATAGTGGCTGTGGTGGTCTGCATGGTGTAAGTGTACTGCTGACACAACTACTCATTCATCATACTCTGTCTGGTCATAGTGGCTTGTGGTGGTCTGCATGATTGCAAGTGTACAGCTGACACAACTACTCATTCATCATACTCTGTCTGGTCATAGTGGCTGTGGTGGTCTGCACTTTGTAAAGTGTTACCGCTGACACAACTACTCATTCATCATACTCTGTCTGGTCATAGTGGAAGTGGTGGTCTGCATGGTG